>NW_026519128.1:0-95000 GCF_947347685.1 Pleuronectes platessa | reverse complement strand
ACATCTCCTGCGGTGCACATCTCTTGCGGCGCACGTCCTGCGGCGCACACCCTGCGGTGCACATAAATAAAACATTTATTTACAAAAAAATATTATTACATCAAATTAATAAAAAAACTGTGTGAACACATCCTGCTGCGCACATCTCCTGCTGTGCACATCTCCTGCGTTGCACATCTCCTGCGTGCAGATCTCCTGCGGCGCACATCTCCTGCGGTGCACATCTCCGGTGGCGCATATCGCCTGCGGCGCACATCTCCTGCTTTGTACATCTCCTGCGGCGCACATCTCCTGCGTGCACATCTCCTACTATGTACATCTCCTGCGGCGCACATCTCCTGCGGCGTACATCTCCTGCGTGCACATCTCCTGCGTGCACATCTCCTGCGGCGCACAACTCCAGTGGCGCACATCTCCTGCTGCGCAAATCTCCTGCAGTGACCCTCCCTCGTCGCACACCCTGCGGTGCACATAAATGAAACATTTATTTACAAAAAATAATAATAATTAACTCAAATTCCTAAAAAAACTGTGCGCACACATCCTGCGGCGCACATCTCTTGCGGCACTCATCTCCTGCGGCGCATATCTCCTGCGTACACATCTCCTGCGGTGCACATCTCCTGCTGCGCACATCTCCGCCGGTGCATATCTCTTGCGGCGCACCTCCTGCGGCGCACACCCTGCGTTGCACATAAATGAAACATTTATTTACAAAAAAATAAAAAAATAAAATCAAATTAATAAAAAAACTGCGGCACACATCTCCTGCTGCGCATATCGCCTGCGGCGCACATCTCCTGCTATGTACATCTCCTGCGACTCACATCTCCTGCGGCGCACATCTCCTGCAGTGCACATCTCCTGCTGCGCACATCTCCTGCGGTGCACATCTCTTGCGGCGCACATCCTGCGGCGCACACCCTGCGTTGCACATAAATGAAACGTTTATTTAAAAAGAAAATTATAATAATTAACTCAAATTAATAAAAAAACTGTGCGCACACATCCTGCGGCGCAAATCTCCTGCTGCGCACATCTCCTGCATTGCAGAACATAAGATGCACATAAATAAAATTAATAAAAAAACTGTGCGCACACATCCTGCGGCGCACATCTCCTGCGGCGCACATCTCCTGCGGTGCACATCTCCTGCTATGTACATCTCCTGCGGCGCACATCTTCTGCGGCGCACATCTCCTGCGTGCACATCTCCTGCTATGTACATCTCCTGCGGCGCACATCTCCTGCGGCGCACATCTTCTGCGTGCACATCTCCTGCGTGCACATCTCCTGCGGTGCACATCTCCTGCTATGTAAATCTCCTGCGGCGCACATCTCCTGCGGCGCACATCTCCTGCGTGCACATCTCCTGCTATGTACATCTCCTGCGACGCACATCTCCTGCGGCGCACATCTCCTGCGTGCACATCTCCTGCGTGCACATCTCCTGCGGTGCACATCTCCAGTGGCGCACATCTCCTGCTGCGCAAATCTCCTGCAGTGACCCTCCCTCGTCGCACACCCTGCGGTGCACATAAATGAAACATTTATTTATAAAAAATAATAATAATTAACTCAAATTCCTAAAAAAACTGTGCGCACACATCCTGCGGCGCACATCTCCTGCGGCACTCATCTCCTGCGGCGCATATCTCCTGCGTACACATCTCCTGCGGTGCACATCTCCTGCTGCGCACATCTCCTGCGGTGTACATCTCCTGCGGTGCACATCTCCTGCCGCGCACATCTCCGGCGGCGGTGCACATCCTGCGGCGCACACCCTTCGTTGCACATAAATGAAACATTTATTTACAAATAAATTATAATAATTAACTCAAATTAATAAAAAAAACTGTGCGCACACATCCTGCGTGCTAATCTCCTGCGTGCACTTCTCCTGCGGTGCACATCTCCTGCGGAGCACATCTCCTGCGGTGCACATCTCCTGCTGCGCACATCTCCTGTGGTGCACATCTCCTGTTGCGCACATCTCCTGCGGTGCATATCTCTTGCGGCGCACATCCTGCGTTGCGAACCCTGCGTTGCACATAAATAAAACAGTTATTTACAAAAAAATTAAAATTAAATCATATTAATAAAAAAACTGCGGCACACATCTCCTGCTGCGCATATCGCCTGCGGCGCACATCTCCTGCAGCGCACATCTCAAGTGGTGCACATCTCCTGCTGAGCACATCTCCTGCGGCACACATCTCCTGCTGCGCACATCTCCTGCGGTGCACATCTCCTGCTGCGCACATCTTCTGCGGCACACATCTCCTGCGGTGCACATCTCCTGCTGCGCACATCTCCTGCAGTGCACATCTCTTGCGGCGCACATCCTGCGGCGCACACCCTGCGGTGCACATAAATTAAACATTTGTTTACAAAAAAATATTATTACATCAAATTATTAAAAAAACTGTGTGCACACATCCTGCTGCGCACATCTCCTGCTGTGCACATCTCCTGCGTTGCACATCTCCTGCGTGCAGATCTCCTGCAGCACACATCTCCTGCAGCGCACATCTCCTGCGGTGCACATCTCCGGTGGCGCATATCGCCTGCGGCGCACATCTCCTGCTTTGTACATCTCCTGCGGCTCACATGTCCTGCGTGCACATCTCCTGCTATAGACATCTCCTGCGGCGCACATCTCCTGCGGCGCACATCTCCTGCAGTGCACATCTCCTGCTGCGCACATCTCCTGCGGTGCACATCTCTTGCGGCGCAAATCCTGCGGCGAAAACACCCTGCGTTGCACATAAATGAAACATTTATTTACAAAACAATAAAAAAATAAAATCAAATTAATAAAAAAACTGCGGCACACATCTCCTGCTGCGCATATCGCCTGCGGCGCACATCTCCTGCTATGTACATCTCCTGCGACTCACATCTCCTGCGGCGCACATCTCCTGCAGTGCACATCTCCTGCTGCGCATATCTCCTGCGGTGCACATCTCTTGCGGCGCACATCCTGCGGCGCACACCCTGCGTTAAACATAAATGAAACATTTATTTACAAAAAAATTATAATAATTAACTCAAATTAATAAAAAAACTGTGCGCACACATCCTGCGGCGCAAATCTCCTGCTGCGCACATCTCCTGCATTGCAGAACATAAGATGCACATAAATAAAATTAATAAAAAAACTGTGCGCACACATCCTGCGGCGCACATCTCCTGCGGCGCACATCTCCTGCAGTGCACATCTCCTTTCTGCACACATCTCCTGCGGTGCACATCTCTGCACATATCCTGCGTCGCACATCTCCTGCGGCGCATATCTCCTGCGTACAAATCTCCTGCGGTGCACATCTCATGCTGCGCACATCTCCTGCGGTGCACATCTCTTGAGGTGCACATCCTGCGGCGCACACCCTGCGTTGCACATAAATGAAACATTTATTTACAAAAAAATAAAAAAATAAAATCAAATTAATAAAAAAACTGCGGCACACATCTCCTGCTGCGCATATCGCCTGCGGCACACATCTCCTGCTATGTACATCTCCTGCGACTCACATCTCCTGCGGCGCACATCTCCTGCAGTGCACATCTCCTGCTGCGCACATCTCCTGCGGTGCACATCTCTTGCGGCGCACATCCTGCGGCGCACACCCTGCGTTGCACATAAATGAAACATTTATTTACAAAAAATTATAATAATTAACTCAAATTAATAAAAAAACTGTGCGCACACATCCTGCAGCGCAAATCTCCTGCTGCGCACATCTCCTGCATTGCAGAACATAAGATGCACATAAATAAAATTAATAAAAAAACTGTGCGCACACATTCTGGGGCGCACATCTCCTGCGGTGCACATCTCCTGCGGTGCACATCTCCTGCTGCGCACATCTCCTGCGGTGCACATCTCCGCACACATCCTGCGGCGCACATCTCCTGCGGCACTCATCTCCTGCGGCGCATATCTCCTGCGTACACATCTCCTGCGGTGCACATCTCATGCTGAGCACATCTCCTGCGGTGTACATCTCCTGCGGTGCACATCTCCTGCTGCGCACATCTCCGGCGGTGCATATCTCTTGCGGCGCACATCCTGCGGCGCACATATCCTGCGGTGCACATGTCCTGAGGCGCACATCTCCTGCGGTGCACATCTCCTGCGGAGCACATCTCCTGCTGCGCACATCTCCGGCGGTGCACATCTCTTGCGGCTCACATCCTGTGGCGCACACCCTTCGTTGCACATAAATGAAACATTTATTTACAAAAAATTTATAATAATTAACTCAAATTAATAAAAAAACTGTGCGCACACATCCTGCGGCACAAATCTCCTGCTGCGCACATCTCCTGCATTGCAGAACATGCGGTGCACATAAATAAAATTAATAAAAAAACTGTGCGCACACATCCTGCGGCGCACATCTCCTGCGTGCCAATCTCCTGCTGCGCACATCTCCTGCGGTGCACATCTCCTGCGGCGCACATCTCATGCGGTGCACATCTCCTGCTGCGCACATCTCCTGCGGTGCACATCTCCGCACACATCCTGCGGCGCACATCTTCTGCGGCACTCATCTCCTGCGGCGCATATCTCCTGCGTACACATCTCCTGCGGTGCACATCTCCTGCTGCGCACATCTCCTGCTATGTACATCTCCTGCGGTGCACATCTCCTGCGGCGCACTTCTACTGCGTGCATATCTCCTGCGTGCACATCTCCTGCGGTGCACATCTCCTGCTGCGCACATCTCCTGTGGTGCACTAATCCTGCAACGCACATGTCCTGCTCTGCACATCTCCTGCTGCGCACATCTCCTGCTCTGCACATCTCCTGTGACGCACATCTCCTGCTGGGCACATCTTCTGCGGCACACATCTCCTGCGGTGCACATCTCCTGCTGCGCACATATCCTGCGGTGCACATCTCTTGCGGCGCACATCCTGCGGCGCAAACCCTGCGGTGCACATAAATGAAACATTTATTTACAAAAAAATATTATTACATCAAATTAATAAAAAAACTGTGTGCACACATCCTGCTGCGCACATCTCCTGCTGTGCACATCTCCTGCGTTGCACATCTCCTGCGTGCAGATCTCCTGCAGCGCACATCTCCTGCGGTGCACATCTCCGGTGGCGCATATCGCCTGCGGCGCACATCTCCTGCTTTGTACATCTCCTGCGGCGCACATGTCCTGCGTGCACATCTCCTGCTATGTACATCTCCTGCGGCGCACATCTCCTGCGGCGCACATCTCCTGCGTGCACATCTCCTGCGTGCACATCTCCTGCGGTGCACATCTCCAGTGGCGCACATCTCCTGCTGCGCAAATCTCCTGCAGTGACCCTCCCTCGTCGCACACCCTGCGGTGCACATAAATGAAACATTTATTTACAAAAAATAATAATAATTAACTCAAATTCCTAAAAAAACTGTGCGCACACAGCCTGCGGCGCACATCTCCTGCGGCACTCATCTCCTGCGGCGCATATCTCCTGCGTACACATCTCCTGCGGTGCACATCTCCTGCTGCGCACATCTCCGCCGGTGCATATCTCTTGCGGCGCACATCCTGCGGCGAAAACACCCTGCGTTGCACATAAATGAAACATTTATTTACAAAAAAATATTATTACATCAAATTAATAAAAAAACTGTGTGCACACATCCTGCTGCGCACATCTCCTGCTGTGCACATCTCCTGCGTTGCACATCTCCTTCGTGCAGATCTCCTGCGGCGCACATCTCCCGCGGTGCACATCTCCGGTGGCGCATATCGCCTGCGGCGCACATCTCCTGCTTTGTACATCTCCTGCGGCGCACATGTCCTGCGTGCACATCTCCTGCTATGTACATCTCCTGCGGCGCACATCTCCTGCGGCGCACATCTCCTGCGTGCACATCTCCTTCGTGCACATCTCCTGCGGTGCACATCTCCAGTGGCGCACATCTCCTGCTGCGCACATATTCTGCGGTGCACATCTCCGCACACATCCTACGGCGCACATCTCCTGCGGCACTCATCTCCTGCGGCGCACATCTCATGCTGAGCACATCTCCTGAGGTGTACATCTCCTGCGGTGCACATCTCCTGCTGCGCACATCTCCGGCGGTGCATATCTCTTGCGGCGCACATCCTGCGGCGCACATATCCTGCGGTGCACATCTCCTGAGGCGCACATCTCCTGCGGTGCACATCTCCTGCGGAGCACATCTCCTGCTGCGCACATCTCCGGCGGTGCACATCTCTTGCGGCACACATCCTGTGGCGCACACCCTTCGTTGCACATAAATGAAACATTTATTTACAAAAAATGTATAATAATTAACTCAAATTAATAAAAAAACTGTGCGCACACATCCTGCGGCGCAAATCTCCTGCTGCGCACATCTCCTGCATTGCAGAACATGCGGTGCACATAAATAAAATTAATAAAAAAACTGTGCGCACACATCCTGCGGCGCACATCTCCTGCGTGCCAATCTCCTGCTGCGCACATCTCCTGCGGTGCACATCTCCTGCGGCGCACATCTCCTGCGGTGCACATCTCCTGCTGCGCACATCTCCTGCGGTGCACATCTCCGCACACATCCTGCGGCGCACATCTCCTGCGGTGCACATCTCCTGCGGTGCACATCTCCTGCTGCGCACATCTCCTGCTATGTACATCTCCTGCGGCGCACATCTCCTGCGGCGCACTTTTCCTGCGTGCACATCTCCTGCGTGCACATCTCCTGCGGTGCACATCTCCAGTGGCGCACATCTCCTGCTGCGCAAATCTCCTGCAGTGACCCTCCCTCGTCGCACACCCTGCGTTGCACATAAATGAAACATTTATTTACAAAAAAATAAAAAAATCAAATCAAATTAATAAAAAAACTGCGGCACACATCTCCTGCTGCGCATATCGCCTGCGGCACACATCTCCTGCTATGTACATCTCCTGCGACTCACATCTCCTGCGGCGCACATCTCCTGCAGTGCACATCTCCTGCATTGCAGAACATAAGATGCACATAAATAAAATTAATAAAAAAACTGTGCGCACACATCCTGCGGCGCACATCTCCTGCGGCGCACATCTCCTGCGGTGCACATCTCCTGCTATGTACATCTCCTGCGGCGCACATCTTCTGCGGCGCACATCTCCTGCGTGCACATCTCCTGCGTGCACATCTCCTGCGGCGCACATCTCCTGCGTGCACATCTCCTGCGTGCACATCTCCTGCGGTGCACATCTCCAGTGGCGCACATCTCCTGCTGCGCAAATCTCCTGCAGTGACCCTCCCTCGTCGCACACCCTGCGGTGCACATAAATGAAACATTTATTTATAAAAAATAATAATAATTAACTCAAATTCCTAAAAAAACTGTGCGCACACATCCTGCGGCGCACATCTCCTGCGTGCCAATCTCCTGCTGCGCACATCTCCTGCGGTGCACATCTCCTGCGGCGCACATCTCATGCGGTGCACATCTCCTGCTGCGCACATCTCCTGCGGTGCACATCTCCGCACACATCCTGCGGCGCACATCTTCTGCGGCACTCATCTCCTGCGGCGCATATCTCCTGCGTACACATCTCCTGCGGTGCACATCTCCTGCTGCGCACATCTCCTGCTATGTACATCTCCTGCGGCGCACATCTCCTGCGGCGCACTTCTCCTGCGTGCACATCTCCTGCGTGCACATCTCCTGCGGTGCACATCTCCTGCTGCGCACATCTCCTGTGGTGCACATCTCCTGTTGCGCACATCTCCTGCGGTGCATATCTCTTGCGGCGCACATCCTGCGTTGCGAACCCTGCATTGCACATAAATAAAACAGTTATTTACAAAAAAAATTAAAATTAAATCTTATTAATAAAAAAACTGCGGCACACATCTCCTGCTGCGCATATCGCCTGCGGCGCACATCTCCTGCAGCGCACATCTCAAGTGGTGCACATCTCCTGCTGAACACATCTCCTGCGGCACACATCTCCTGCTGCGCACATCTCCTGCGGTGCACCTCTCCTGCTGCGCACATTTCCGGCGGTGCACATCTCCTGCGTGCAGATCTCCTGCGGCGCACATCTCCTGCGGTGCACATCTCCGGTGGCGCATATCACCTGCGGCGCACATCTCCTGCTTTGTACATCTCCTGCGGCGCATATCTCCTGCGTGCACATCTCCTGCTATGTACATCTCCTGCGGCGCACATCTCCTGCGGCGCACATCTCCTGCGTGCACATCTCCTGCGTGCACATCTCCTGCGGTGCACATCTCCAGTGGCGCAGATCTCCTGCTGCGCAAATCTCCTGCAGTGACCCTCCCTCGTCGCACACCCTGCGGTGCACATAAATGAAACATTTATTTACAAAAAATAATAATAATTAACTCAAATTCCTAAAAAAACTGTGCGCACACATCCTGCGGCGCACATCTCCTGCGGCACTCATCTCCTACGGCGCATATCTCCTGCGTACACATCTCCTGCGGCGCACATCTCCTGCGGTGCACATCTCCTGCTGCGGAAATCTCCGGCGGTGCACACCTCTTGCGGCGCACATCATGCGGCGCACACCCTTCGTTGCACATGAATGAAACATTTATTTACAATAAAATTATAATAATTAACTCAAATTAATAAAAAAACTGTGCGCACACATCCTGTGGCGCAAATCTCCTGCTGCGCACATCTCCTGCATTGCAGAACATGCAGTGCACATAATGAAAATTAATAAAAAAACTGTGCGCACACATCCTGCGGCGCACATCTCCTGCGGTGCACATCTCCTGCGGCGCACATCTCCTGCGGTGCACATCTCCTGCTGCGCACATCTCCTGTGGTGCATATCTCCTGTTGCGCACATCTCCTGCGGTGCACATCTCTTGCGGCGCACACCCTGCGGTGCACATAAATGAAACATTTACTTACAAAAAAAAATAATAATTAACTCAAATTAATAAAAAAACTGTGCGCACTAATCCTGCAACGCACATGTCCTGCTCTGCACATCTCCTGCTGCGCACATCTCCTGCTCTGCACATCTCCTGTGACGCACATCTCCTGCTGCGCACATCTTCTGCGGCACACATCTCCTGCGGTGCACATCTCCTGCTGCGCACATCTCCTGCGGTGCACATCTCTTGCGGCGCACATCCTGCGGCGCAAACCCTGCGGTGCACATAAATGAAACATTTATTTACAAAATAATATCACATCAAATTAATAAAAAAACTGTGTGCACACATCCTGCTGCGCACATCTCCTGCTGTGCACATCTTCTGCGTTGCACATCTCCTGCGTGCAGATCTCCTGCGGCGCACATCTCCTGCGGTGCACATCTCCGGTGGCGCATATCGCCTGCGGCGCACATCTCCTGCTTTGTACATCTCCTGCGGCGCACATGTCCTGCGTGCACATCTCCTGCTATGTACATCTCCTGCGGCGCACATCTCCTGCGGCGCACATCTCCTGCGTGCACATCTCCTGCGTGCACATCTCCTGCGGTGCACATCTCCAGTGGCGCACATCTCCTGCTGCGCAAATCTCCTGCAGTGACCCTCCCTCGTCGCACACCCTGCGGTGCACATAAATGAAACATTTATTTACAAAAAATAATAATAATTAACTCAAATTCCTAAAAAAACTGTGCGCACACAGCCTGCGGCGCACATCTCCTGCGGCACTCATCTCCTGCGGCGCATATCTCCTGCGTACACATCTCCTGCGGTGCACATCTCCTGCTGCGCACATCTCCTGCGGTGTACATCTCCTGCGGTGCACATCTCCTGCCGCGCACATCTCCGGCGGCGGTGCACATCCTGCGGCGCACACCCTTCGTTGCACATAAATGAAACATTTATTTACAAATAAATTATAATAATTAACTCAAATTAATAAAAAAAATGTGCGCATACATCCTGCGGCGCACATCTCCTGCGTGCTAATCTCCTGCCGTGCACATCTCCTGCGGAGCACATCTCCTGCGGTGCACATCTCCTGCTGCGCACATCTCCTGTGGTGCACATCTCCTGTTGCGCACATCTCCTGCGGTGCATATCTCTTGCGGCGCACATCCTGCGTTGCGAACCCTGCGTTGCACATAAATAAAACAGTTGTTTACAAAAAAATTAAAATTAAATCATATTAATAAAAAAACTGCGGCACACATCTCCTGCTGCGCATATCGCCTGCGGCGCACATCTCCTGCAGCGCACATCTCAAGTGGTGCACATCTCCTGCTGAGCACATCTCCTGCGGCACACATCTCCTGCTGCGCACATCTCCTGCGGTGCACATCTCCTGCTGCGCACATTTCCGGCGGTGCACATCTCTTGCGGCGCACACCCTGCGGTGCACATAAATGAAACATTTACTTACAAAAAAAAAATAATAATTAACTCAAATTAATAAAAAAACTGTGCGCACTAATCCTGCAACGCACATCTCCTGCTCTGCACATCTCCTGCTGCGCACATCTCCTGCTCTGCACATCTCCTGTGACGCACATCTCCTGCTGCGCACATCTTCTGCGGCACACATCTCCTGCGGTGCACATCTCCTGCTGCGCACATCTCCTGCAGTGCACATCTCTTGCGGCGCACATCCTGCGGCGCACACCCTGCGGTGCACATAAATGAAACATTTGTTTACAAAAAAATATAATTACATCAAATTAATAAAAAAACTGTGTGCACACATCCTGCTGCGCACATCTCCTGCTGTGCACATCTCCTGCGTTGCACATCTCCTGCGTGCAGATCTCCTGCAGCGCACATCTCCTGCGGTGCACATCTCCGGCGGTGCACATCTCTTGCGGCACACATCCTGTGGCGCACACCCTTCGTTGCACATAAATGAAACATTTATTTACAAAAAATTTATAATAATTAACTCAAATTAATAAAAAAACTGTGCGCACACATCCTGCGGCGCAAATCTCCTGCTGCGCACATCTCCTGCATTGCAGAACATGCGGTGCACATAAATAAAATTAATAAAAAAACTGTGCGCACACATCCTGCGGCGCACATCTCCTGCGTGCCAATCTCCTGCTGCGCACATCTCCTGCGGTGCACATCTCCTGCGGCGCACATCTCCTGCGGTGCACATCTCCTGCTGCGCACATCTCCTGCGGTGCACATCTCCGCACACATCCTGCGGCGCACATCTTCTGCGGCACTCATCTCCTGCGGCGCATATCTCCTGCGTACACATCTCCTGCGGTGCACATCTCCTGCTGCGCACATCTCCTGCTATGTACATCTCCTGCGGCGCACATCTCCTGCGGCGCACTTCTCCTGCGTGCACATCTCCTGCGTGCACATCTCCTGCGGTGCACATCTCCAGTGGCGCACATCTCCTGCTGCGCAAATCTCCTGCAGTGACCCTCCCTCGTCGCACACCCTGCGGTGCACATAAATGAAACATTTATTTACAAAAAATAATAATAATTAACTCAAATTCCTAAAAAAACTGTGCGCACACATCCTGCGGCGCACATCTCCTGCGGCACTCATGTCCTGCGGCGCATATCTCCTGCGTACACATCTCCTGCGGTGCACATCTCCTGCTGCGCACATCTCCTGCGGTGTACATCTCCTGCGGTGCAAATCTCCTGCCGCGCACATCTCCGGCGGCGGCGCACATCCTGCGGCGCACACCCTTCGTTGCACATAAATGAAACATTTATTTACAAATAAATTATAATAATTAACTCAAATTAATAAAAAAACTGTATGCACACATCCTGCGGCGCACATCTCCTGCGTGCTAATCTTCTGCGTGCACTTCTCCTGCGGTGCACATCTCCTGCGGCGCACATCTCCTGCGGTGCACATCTCCTGCTGCGCACATCTCCTGTGGTGCACATCTCCTGTTGCGCACATCTCCTGCGGTGCATATCTCTTGCGGCGCACATCCTGCGTTGCGAACCCTGCGTTGCACATAAATAAAACAGTTATTTACAAAAAAAATTAAAATGAAATCATATTAATAAAAACACTGCGGCAAACATCTCCTACTGCGCATATCGCCTGCGGCGCACATCTCCTGCAGCGCACATCTCAAGTGGTGCACATCTCCTGCTGAGCACATCTCCTGCGGCACACATCTCCTGCTGCGCACATCTCCTGCGGTGCACATCTCCTGCTGCGCACATTTCTGGCGGTGCACATCTCTTGCGGCGCACACCCTGCGGTGCACATAAATGAAACATTTACTTACAAAAAAAAAATAATAATTAACTCAAATTAATAAAAAAACTGTGCGCACTAATCCTGCAACGCACATCTCCTGCTCTGCACATCTCCTGCTGCGCACATCTCCTGCTCTGCACATCTCCTGTGACGCACATCTCCTGCTGCGCACATCTTCTGCGGCACACATCTCCTGCGGTGCACATCTCCTGCTGCACACATGTCCTGCGGTGCACATCTCTTGCGGTGCACGTCCTGCGGCGCACACCCTGCGGTGCACATAAATAAAACATTTATTTACAAAAAAATATTATTACATCAAATTAATAAAAAAACTGTGCACACTAATCCTGCAACGCACATCTCCTGCTCTGCACATCTCCTGCTGCGCACATCTCCTGCTCTGCACATCTCCTGTGACGCACATCTCCTGCTGCGCACATCTTCTGCGGCACACATCTCCTGCGGTGCACATCTCCTGCTGCACACATGTCCTGCGGTGCACATCTCTTGCGGCGCACGTCCTGCGGCGCACACCCTGCGGTGCACATAAATAAAACATTTATTTACAAAAAAATATTATTACATCAAATTAATAAAAAAACTGTGTGCACACATCCTGCTGCGCATATCTCCTGCTGTGCACATCTCCTGCGTTGCACATCTCCTGCGTGCAGATCTCCTGCGGCGCACATCTCCTGCGGTGCACATCTCCGGTGGCGCATATCGCCTGCAGCGCACATCTCCTGCTTTGTACATCTCCTGCGGCGCACATCTCCTGCGTGCACATCTCCTGCTATGTACATCTCCTGCGGCGCACATCTCCTGCGGCGCACATCTCCTGCGTGCACATCTCCTGCGTGCACATCTCCTGCGGCGCACATCTCCAGTGGCGCACATCTCCTGCTGCGCAAATCTCCTGCAGTGACCCTCCCTCGTCGCACACCCTGCGGTGCACATAAATGAAACATTTATTTAAAAAAAATAATAATAATTAACTCAAATTCCTAAAAAAACTGTCCGCACACATCCTGCGGCGCACATCTCTTGCGGCACTCATCTCCTGCGGCGCATATCTCCTGCTTACACATCTCCTGCGGTGCACATCTCCTGCTGCGCACATCTCCGCCGGTGCATATCTCTTGCGGCGCACCTCCTGCGGCGCACACCCTGCGTTGCACATAAATGAAACATTTATTTACAAAAAAATAAAAAAATGAAATCAAATTAATAAAAAAACTGCGGCACACATCTCCTGCTGCGCATATCGCCTGCGGCGCACATCTCCTGGTATGTACATCTCCTGCGACTCACATCTCCTGCGGCGCACATCTCCTGCAGTGCACATCTCCTGCTGCGCACATCTCCTGCGGTGCACATCTCTTGCGGCGCACATCCTGCGGCGCACACCCTGCGTTGCACATAAATGAAACGTTTATTTAAAAAGAAAATTATAATAATTAACTCAAATTAATAAAAAAACTGTGCGCACACATCCTGCGGCGCAAATCTCCTGCTGCGCACATCTCCTGCATTGCAGAACATAAGATGCACATAAATAAAATTAATAAAAAAACTGTGCGCACACATCCTGCGGCGCACATCTCCTGCGGCGCACATCTCCTGCGTGCACATCTCCTGCGTGCACATCTCCTGCGGTGCACATCTCCAGTGGCGCACATCTCCTGCGTGCACATCTCCTGCGGTGCACATCTCCAGTGGCGCAGATCTCCTGCTGCGCAAATCTCCTGCAGTGACCCTCCCTCGTCGCACACCCTGCGGTGCACATAAATAAAACATTTATTTACAAAAAATAATAATAATTAACTCAAATTCCTAAAAAAACTGTGCGCACACTTCCTGCGACGCACATCTCCTGCGGCACTCATCTCCTGCGGCGCATATCTCCTGCGTACACATCTCCTGCGGTGCACAGCTCCTGCGGTGCACATCTCCTGCTGCGCAAATCTCCGGCGGTGCACATCTCTTGCGGCGCACATCCTGCGGAGCACACCCTTCGTTGCACATGAATGAAACATTTATTTACAATAAAATTATAATAATTAACTCAAATTAATAAAAAAACTGTGCGCACACATCCTGTGGCGCAAATCTCCTGCTGCGCACATCTCCTGCATTGCAGAACATGCGGTGCACATAAATAAAATTAATAAAAAAACTGTGCTTACACATCCTGCGGCGCACATCTCCTGCGTGCCAATCTCCTGCTGCGCACATCTCCTGCGGTGCACATCTCCTGCGGCGCACATCTCCTGCGGTGCACATCTCCTGCTGCGCACATCTCCTGCGGTGCACATCTCCGCACACATCCTGCGGCGCACATCTTCTGCGGCACTCATCTCCTGCGGCGCATATCTCCTGCGTACACATCTCCTGTGGTGCAAATCTCCTGCTGCGCACATCTCCTGCTATGTACATCTCCTGCGGCGCACATCTCCTGCGGCGCACTTCTCCTGCGTGCACATCTCCTGCGTGCACATCTCCTGCGGTGCACATCTCCAGTGGCGCACATCTCCTGCTGCGCAAATCTCCTGCAGTGACCCTCCCTCGTCGCACACCCTGCGGTGCACATAAATGAAACATTTATTTACAAAAAATAATAATAATTAACTCAAATTCCTAAAAAAACTGTGCGCACACTTCCTGCGACGCACATCTCCTGCGGCACTCATCTCCTGCGGCGCATATCTCCTGCGTACACATCTCCTGCGGTGCACAGCTCCTGCGGTGCACATCTCCTGCTGCGCAAATCTCCGGCGGTGCACATCTCTTGCGGCGCACATCCTGCGGAGCACACCCTTCGTTGCACATGAATGAAACATTTATTTACAATAAAATTATAATAATTAACTCAAATTAATAAAAAAACTGTGCGCACACATCCTGTGGCGCAAATCTCCTGCTGCGCACATCTCCTGCATTGCAGAACATGCGGTGCACATAAATAAAATTAATAAAAAAACTGTGCTTACACATCCTGCGGCGCACATCTCCTGCGTGCCAATCTCCTGCTGCGCACATCTCCTGCGGTGCACATCTCCTGCGGCGCACATCTCCTGCGGTGCACATCTCCTGCTGCGCACATCTCCTGCGGTGCACATCTCCGCACACATCCTGCGGCGCACATCTCCTGCGGCACTCATCTCCTGCGGCGCATATCTCCTGCGTACACATCTCCTGCGGTGCACATCTCCTGCTGCGCACATCTCCGCCGGTGCATATCTCTTGCGGCGCACATCCTGCGGCGAAACCACCCTGCGTTGCACATAAATGAAACATTTATTTACAAAACAATAAAAAATTAAAATCAAATTAATAAAAAAACTGCAGCACACATCTCCTGCTGCGCATATCGCCTGCGGCGCACATCTCCTGCTATGTACATCTCCTGCGACTCACATCTCCTGCTGCGCACATCTCCTGCGGTGCACATCTCCTGCGGCGCACATCCTGCGGCGCACACCCTGCGTTGCACATAAATGAAACATTTATTTACAAAAAAATTATAATAATTAACTCAAATTAATAAAAAAACTGTGCGCACACATCCTGCGGTGCACATCTCCTGCGGTGCACATCTCCTGCGGTGCACATCTCCTGCTGCGCACATCTCCTGCGGTGCACATCTCCTGCTGCGCACATCTCCGCCGGCGCATATCTCCTGCGTACACATCTCCTGCGGTGCACAGCTCCTGCGGTGCACATCTCCTGCTGCGCAAATCTCCGGCGGTGCACATCTCTTGCGGCGCACATCCTGCGGAGCACACCCTTCGTTGCACATGAATGAAACATTTATTTACAATAAAATTATAATAATTAACTCAAATTAATAAAAAAACTGTGCGCACACATCCTGTGGCGCAAATCTCCTGCTGCGCACATCTCCTGCATTGCAGAACATGCGGTGCACATAAATAAAATTAATAAAAAAACTGTGCTTACACATCCTGCGGCGCACATCTCCTGCGTGCCAATCTCCTGCTGCGCACATCTCCTGCGGTGCACATCTCCTGCGGCGCACATCTCCTGCGGTGCACATCTCCTGCTGCGCACATCTCCTGCGGTGCACATCTCCGCACACATCCTGCGGCGCACATCTTCTGCGGCACTCATCTCCTGCGGCGCATATCTCCTGCGTACACATCTCCTGCGGTGCACATCTCCTGCTGCGCACATCTCCTGCGGTGTACATCTCCTGCGGTGCAAATCTCCTGCCGCGCACATCTCCGGCGGCGGCGCACATCCTGCGGCGCACACCCTTCGTTGCACATAAATGAAACATTTATTTACAAATAAATTATAATAATTAACTCAAATTAATAAAAAAACTGTATGCACACATCCTGCGGCGCACATCTCCTGCGTGCTAATCTTCTGCGTGCACTTCTCCTGCGGTGCACATCTCCTGCGGCGCACATCTCCTGCGGTGCACATCTCCTGCTGCGCACATCTCCTGTGGTGCACATCTCCTGTTGCGCACATCTCCTGTGGTGCATATCTCTTGCGGCGCACATCCTGCGTTGCGAACCCTGCGTTGCACATAAATAAAACAGTTATTTACAAAAAAAATTAAAATGAAATCATATTAATAAAAACACTGCGGCAAACATCTCCTACTGCGCATATCGCCTGCGGCGCACATCTCCTGCAGCGCACATCTCAAGTGGTGCACATCTCCTGCTGAGCACATCTCCTGCGGCACACATCTCCTGCTGCGCACATTTCCTGCGGTGCACATCTCCTGCTGCGCACATTTCCGGCGGTGCACATCTCTTGCGGCGCACACCCTGCGGTGCACATAAATGAAACATTTACTTACAAAAAACAAATAATAATTAACTCAAATTAATAAAAAAACTGTGCGCACTAATCTTGCAATGCACATCTCCTGCTCTGCACATCTCCTGCAATGCACATCTCCTGCGGTGCACATCTCCTGCTGCGCACATCTCTTGCGGTGCACATCTCTTGCGGCGCACATCCTGCGGCGCACACCTTGCGGTGCACATAAATGAAACATTTATTTACAAAAAAATATTATTACATCAAATTAATAAAAAAACTGTGTGCACACATCCTGCTGCGCACATCTCCTGCTGTGCACATCTCCTGCGTTGCACATCTCCTGCGTGCAGATCTCCTGCGGCGCACATCTCCTGCGGTGCACATCTCCGGTGGCGCATATCGCCTGCGGCGCACATCTCCTGCTTTGTACATCTCCTGCGGCGCACATGTCCTGCGTGCACATCTCCTGCTATGTACATCTCCTGCGGCGCACATCTCCTGCGTGCACATCTCCTGCGTGCACATCTCCTGCGGTGCACATCTCCAGTGGCGCACATCTCCTGCTGCGCAAATCTCCTGCAGTGACCCTCCCTCGTCGCACACCCTGCGGTGCACATAAATGAAACATTTATTTACAAAAAATAATAATAATTAACTCAAATTCCTAAAAAAACTGTGCGCACACAGCCTGCGGCGCACATCTCCTGCGGCACTCATCTCCTGCGGCGCATATCTCCTGCGTACACATCTCCTGCGGTGCACATCTCCTGCTGCGCACATCTCCGCCGGTGCATATCTCTTGCGGCGCACATCCTGCGGCGAAACCACCCTGCGTTGCACATAAATGAAACATTTATTTACAAAACAATAAAAAATTAAAATCAAATTAATAAAAAAACTGCAGCACACATCTCCTGCTGCGCATATCGCCTGCGGCGCACATCTCCTGCTATGTACATCTCCTGCGACTCACATCTCCTGCTGCGCACATCTCCTGCGGTGCACATCTCCTGCGGCGCACATCCTGCGGCGCACACCCTGCGTTGCACATAAATGAAACATTTATTTACAAAAAAATTATAATAATTAACTCAAATTAATAAAAAAACTGTGCGCACACATCCTGCGGTGCACATCTCCTGCGGTGCACATCTCCTGCGGTGCACATCTCCTGCTGCGCACATCTCCTGCGGTGCACATCTCCTGCTGCGCACATCTCCGCCGGTGCATATCTCTTGCGGCGCACATCCTGCGGCGAAAACACCCTGCGTTGCACATAAATGAAACATTTATTTACAAAACAATAAAAAAATAAAATCAAATTAATAAAAAAACTGCGGCACACATCTCCTGCTGCGCATATCGCCTGCGGCGCACATCTCCTGCTATGTACATCTCCTGCGACTCACATCTCCTGCGGCGCACATCTCCTGCAGTGCACATCTCCTGCTGCGCACATCTCCTGCGGTGCACATCTCCTGCGGCGCACATCCTGCGGCGCACACCCTGCGTTGCACATAAATGAAACATTTATTTACAAAAAAATTATAATAATTAACTCAAATTAATAAAAAAACTGTGCGCACATCTCCTGCATTGCAGAACATAAGATGCACATAAATAAAATTAATAAAAAAACTGTGCGCACACATCTTGCGGCGCACATCTCCTGCGGTGCACATCTCCTGCGGTGCACATCTCCTGCTGCGCACATCTCCTGCGGTGCACATCTCCGCACACATCCTGCGTCGCACATCTCCTGCGGTGCACATCTCATGCTGCGCACATCTCCTGCGGTGCACATCTCTTGCGGCGCACATCCTGCGGCGCACACCCTGCGTTGCACATAAATGAAACATTTATTTACAAAAAAATTATAATAATTAACTCAAATTAATAAAAAAACTGTGCGCACACATCCTGCGGCGCAAATCTCCTGCTGCGCACATCTCCTGCATTGCAGAACATAAGATGCACATAAATAAAATTAATAAAAAAACTGTGCGCACACATCCTACGGCGCACATCTCCTGCGGTGCACATCTCCTGCGGTGCACATCTCATGCTGCGCACATATTCTGCGGTGCACATCTCCGCACACATCCTGCGGCGCACATCTCCTGCGGCACTCATCTCCTGCGGCGCATATCTCCTGCGAACACATCTCCTGCGGTGCACATCTCATGCTGAGCACATCTCCTGGGGTGTACATCTCCTGCGGTGCACATCTCCTACTACGCACATCTCCGGCGGTGCATATCTCTTGCGGCGCACATCCTGCGGCGCACACATCCTGCGGTGCACATCTCCTGAGGCGCACATCTCCTGCGGTGCACATCTCCTGCGGAGCACATCTCCTGCTGCGCACACATCCTGCGGCGCACATCTTCTGCGGCACTCATCTCCTGCGGCGCATATCTCCTGCGTACACATCTCCTGCGGTGCACATCTCCTGCTGCGCACATCTCCTGCTATGTACATCTCCTGCGGCGCACATCTCCTGCGGCGCACTTCTCCTGTGTGCACATCTCCTGCGTGCACATCTCCTGCGGTGCACATCTCCAGTGGCGCACATCTCCTGCTGCGCAAATCTCCTGCAGTGACCCTCCCTCGTCGCTAACCCTGCGGTGCACATAAATGAAACATTTATTTACAAAAAATAATAATAATTAACTCAAATTCCTAAAAAAACTGTGCGCACACATCCTGCGGCGCACATCTCCTGCGGCACTCATCTCCTGCGGCGCATATCTTTTGCGTACACATCTCCTGCGGTGCACATCTCCTGCTCCGCACATCTCCTGCGGTGTACATCTCCTGCGGTGCAAATCTCCTGCCGCGCACATCTCCGGCGGCGGCGCACATCCTGCGGCGCACACCCTGCGGTGCACATAAATGAAACATTTATTTACAAAAAAATATTATTATATCAAATTAATAAAAAAACTGTGTGCATACATCCTGCTGCGCACATCTCCTGCTCTGCACATCTCCTGCGTTGCACATCTCCTGCGTGCAGATCTCCTGCGGCGCACATCTCCTGCGGTGCACATCTCATGCTGCGCACATCTCCTGCGGTGTACATCTCCTGCGGTGCACATCTCCTGCTGCGCACATCTCCGGCGGTGCATATCACTTGCGGCGCACATCCTGTGGCGCACATCTCCTGCGGTGCACATCTCCTGAAGCTCACATCTCCTGCGGTGCACATCTCCTGCGGTGCACATCTCCTGCTGCGCACATCTCTTGCGGTGCACATCTCTTGCGGCGCACATCCTGCGGCGCACACCTTGCGGTGCACATAAATGAAACATTTATTTACAAAAAAATATTATTACATCAAATTAATAAAAAAACTGTGTGCACACATCCTGCTGCGCACATCTCCTGCTGTGCACATCTCCTGCGTTGCACATCTCCTGCGTGCAGATCTCCTGCGGCGCACATCTCCTGCGGTGCACATCTCCGGTGGCGCATATCGCCTGCGGCGCACATCTCCTGCTTTGTACATCTCCTGCGGCGCACATGTCCTGCGTGCACATCTCCTGCTATGTACATCTCCTGCGGCGCACATCTCCTGCGTGCACATCTCCTGCGTGCACATCTCCTGCGGTGCACATCTCCAGTGGCGCACATCTCCTGCTGCGCAAATCTCCTGCAGTGACCCTCCCTCGTCGCACACCCTGCGGTGCACATAAATGAAACATTTATTTACAAAAAATAATAATAATTAACTCAAATTCCTAAAAAAACTGTGCGCACACAGCCTGCGGCGCACATCTCCTGCGGCACTCATCTCCTGCGGCGCATATCTCCTGCGTACACATCTCCTGCGGTGCACATCTCCTGCTGCGCACATCTCCGCCGGTGCATATCTCTTGCGGCGCACATCCTGCGGCGAAACCACCCTGCGTTGCACATAAATGAAACATTTATTTACAAAACAATAAAAAATTAAAATCAAATTAATAAAAAAACTGCAGCACACATCTCCTGCTGCGCATATCGCCTGCGGCGCACATCTCCTGCTATGTACATCTCCTGCGACTCACATCTCCTGCGGCGCACATCTCCTGCAGTGCACATCTCCTGCTGCGCACATCTCCTGCGGTGCACATCTCCTGCGGCGCACATCCTGCGGCGCACACCCTGCGTTGCACATAAATGAAACATTTATTTACAAAAAAATTATAATAATTAACTCAAATTAATAAAAAAACTGTGCGCACACATCCTGCGGTGCACATCTCCTGCGGTGCACATCTCCTGCGGTGCACATCTCCTGCTGCGCACATCTCCTGCGGTGCACATCTCCTGCTGCGCACATCTCCGCCGGTGCATATCTCTTGCGGCGCACATCCTGCGGCGAAAACACCCTGCGTTGCACATAAATGAAACATTTATTTACAAAACAATAAAAAAATAAAATCAAATTAATAAAAAAACTGCGGCACACATCTCCTGCTGCGCATATCGCCTGCGGCGCACATCTCCTGCTATGTACATCTCCTGCGACTCACATCTCCTGCGGCGCACATCTCCTGCAGTGCACATCTCCTGCTGCGCACATCTCCTGCGGTGCACATCTCCTGCGGCGCACATCCTGCGGCGCACACCCTGCGTTGCACATAAATGAAACATTTATTTACAAAAAAATTATAATAATTAACTCAAATTAATAAAAAAACTGTGCGCACATCTCCTGCATTGCAGAACATAAGATGCACATAAATAAAATTAATAAAAAAACTGTGCGCACACATCCTGCGGCGCACATCTCCTGCGGTGCACATCTCCTGCGGTGCACATCTCCTGCTGCGCACATCTCCTGCGGTGCACATCTCCGCACACATCCTGCGTCGCACATCTCCTGCGGTGCACATCTCATGCTGCGCACATCTCCTGCGGTGCACATCTCTTGCGGCGCACATCCTGCGGCGCACACCCTGCGTTGCACATAAATGAAACATTTATTTACAAAAAAATTATAATAATTAACTCAAATTAATAAAAAAACTGTGCGCACACATCCTGCGGCGCAAATCTCCTGCTGCGCACATCTCCTGCATTGCAGAACATAAGATGCACATAAATAAAATTAATAAAAAACTGTGCGCACACATCCTACGGCGCACATCTCCTGCGGTGCACATCTCCTGCGGTGCACATCTCATGCTGCGCACATATTCTGCGGTGCACATCTCCGCACACATCCTGCGGCGCACATCTCCTGCGGCACTCATCTCCTGCGGCGCATATCTCCTGCGTACACATCTCCTGCGGTGCACATCTCATGCTGAGCACATCTCCTGGGGTGTACATCTCCTGCGGTGCACATCTCCTACTACGCACATCTCCGGCGGTGCATATCTCTTGCGGCGCACATCCTGCGGCGCACACATCCTGCGGTGCACATCTCCTGAGGCGCACATCTCCTGCGGTGCACATCTCCTGCGGAGCACATCTCCTGCTGCGCACACATCCTGCGGCGCACATCTTCTGCGGCACTCATCTCCTGCGGCGCATATCTCCTGCGTACACATCTCCTGCGGTGCACATCTCCTGCTGCGCACATCTCCTGCTATGTACATCTCCTGCGGCGCACATCTCCTGCGGCGCACTTCTCCTGTGTGCACATCTCCTGCGTGCACATCTCCTGCGGTGCACATCTCCAGTGGCGCACATCTCCTGCTGCGCAAATCTCCTGCAGTGACCCTCCCTCGTCGCTAACCCTGCGGTGCACATAAATGAAACATTTATTTACAAAAAATAATAATAATTAACTCAAATTCCTAAAAAAACTGTGCGCACACATCCTGCGGCGCACATCTCCTGCGGCACTCATCTCCTGCGGCGCATATCTTTTGCGTACACATCTCCTGCGGTGCACATCTCCTGCTCCGCACATCTCCTGCGGTGTACATCTCCTGCGGTGCAAATCTCCTGCCGCGCACATCTCCGGCGGCGGCGCACATCCTGCGGCGCACACCCTGCGGTGCACATAAATGAAACATTTATTTACAAAAAAATATTATTATATCAAATTAATAAAAAAACTGTGTGCATACATCCTGCTGCGCACATCTCCTGCTCTGCACATCTCCTGCGTTGCACATCTCCTGCGTGCAGATCTCCTGCGGCGCACATCTCCTGCGGTGCACATCTCATGCTGCGCACATCTCCTGCGGTGTACATCTCCTGCGGTGCACATCTCCTGCTGCGCACATCTCCGGCGGTGCATATCACTTGCGGCGCACATCCTGCGGCGCACATCTCCTGCGGTGCACATCTCCTGAAGCTCACATCTCCTGCGGTGCACATCTCCTGCGGTGCACATCTCCTGCTGCGCACATCTCCGGCGGTGCACATCTCTTGCGGCACACATCCTGTGGCGCACACCCTTGGTTGCACATAAATGAAACAGTTATTTACAAAAAATTTATAATAATTAACTCAAATTAATAAAAAAACTGTGCGCACACATCCTGCGGCGCAAATCTCCTGCGGCGCATATCTCCTGCGTACACATCTCCTGCGGCGCACATCTCCTGCGGTGCACATCTCCTGCTGCGCAAATCTCCGGCGGTGCACATCTCTTGCGGCGCACATCCTGCGGCGCACACCCTGCGGTGCACATAAATGAAACATTTATTTACAAAAAAATATTATTACATCAAATTAATAAAAAAACTGTGTGCACACATCCTGCTGCGCACATCTCCTGCTGTGCACATCTCCTGCGTTGCACATCTCCTGCGTGCAGATCTCCTGCGGCGCACATCTCCTGCGGTGCACATCTCCGGTGGCGCATATCGCCTGCGGCGCACATCTCCTGCATTGTACATCTCCTGCGGCGCACATCTCCTGCGTGCACATCTCCTGCTATGTACATCTCCTGCTATGTACATCTCCTGCGGCGCACATCTCCTGCGTTCACATCTCCTGCGTGCACATCTCCTGCGGTGCACATCTCCAGTGGCGCAGATCTCCTGCTGCGCAAATCTCCTGCAGTGACCCTCCCTCGTCGCACACCCTGCGGTGCACATAAATGAAACATTTATTTACAAAAAATAATAATAATTAACTCAAATTCCTAAAAAAACTGTGCGCACACATCCTGCGGCGCACATCTCCTGCGGCGCATATCTCCTGCGTACACATCTCCTGCGGCGCACATCTCCTGCGGTGCACATCTCCTGCTGCGCAAATCTCCGGCGGTGCACATCTCTTGCGGCGCACATCCTGCGGCGCACACCCTTCGTTGCACATGAATGAAACATTTATTTACAATAAAATTATAATAATTAACTAAAATTAATAAAAAAACTGTGCGCACACATCCTGTGGCGCAAATCTCCTGCTGCGCACATCTCCTGCATTGCAGAACATGCAGTGCACATAAATAAAATTAATAAAAAAACTGTGCGCACACATCCTGCGGCGCACATCTCCTGCTGCGCACATCTCCTGTGGTGCACTTCTCCTGTTGCGCACATCTCCTGCGGTGCATATCTCTTGCGGCGCACATCCTGCGTTGCGAACCCTGCATTGCACATAAATAAAACAGTTATTTACAAAAAAAATTTAAATTAAATCATATTAATAAAAAAACTGCGGCACTCATCTCCTGCTGCGCATATCGCCTGCGGCGCACATCTCCTGCTGAGCACATCTCCTGCGGCACACATCTCCTGCTGCGCACATCTCCTGCGGTGCACATCTCCTGCTGCGCACATTTCCGGCGGTGCACATCTCTTGCGGCCCACACCCTGCGGTGCACATAAATGAAACATTTACTTACAAAAAAAAAATAATTAACTCAAATTAATAAAAAAACTGTGCGCACTTACCCTGCAACGCACATGTCCTGCTCTGCACATCTCCTGCTGCGCACATCTCCTGCTCTGCACATCTCCTGTGACGCACATCTCCTGCTGCGCACATCTCCTGCGTTGCACATCTCCTGCTCCGCACATCTCCTGCAGTGCACATCTCTTGCAGTGCACATCCTGCGGTGCACACCCTGCGGTGCACATAAATGAAACATTTATTTACAAAAAAATATTATTATATCAAATTAATAAAAAAACTGTGTGCACACATCCTGCTGCGCACATCTCCTGCTCTGCACATCTCCTGCGTTGCACATCTCCTGCGTGCAGATCTCCTGCGGCGCACATCTCCTGCGGTGCACATCTCATGCTGCGCACATCTCCTGCGGTGTACATCTCCTGCGGTGCACATCTCCTGCGGTGCACATCTCCTGCGTTGCACATCTCCTGCTCCGCACATCTCCTGCAGTGCACATCTCTTGCGGTGCACATCCTGCGGTGCACACCCTGCGGTGCACATAAATGAAACATTTATTTACAAAAAAATATTATTATATCAAATTAATAAAAAAACTGTGTGCACACATCCTGCTGCGCACATCTCCTGCTCTGCACATCTCCTGCGTTGCACATCTCCTGCGTGCAGATCTCCTGCGGCGCACATCTCCTGCGGTGCACATCTCATGCTGCGCACATCTCCTGCGGTGTACATCTCCTGCGGTGCACATCTCCTGCTGCGCACATCTCCGGCGGTGCATATCTCTTGCGGCGCACATCCTGCGGCGCACATCTCCTGCGGTGTACATCTCCTGCGGTGCACATCTCCTACTACGCACATCTCCGGCGGTGCATATCTCTTGCGGCGCACATCCTGCGGCGCACACATCCTGCGGTGCACATCTCCTGAGGCGCACATCTCCTGCGGTGCACATCTCCTGCGGAGCACATCTCCTGCTGCGCACACATCCTGCGGCGCACATCTTCTGCGGCACTCATCTCCTGCGGCGCATATCTCCTGCGTACACATCTCCTGCGGTGCACATCTCCTGCTGCGCACATCTCCTGCTATGTACATCTCCTGCGGCGCACATCTCCTGCGGCGCACTTCTCCTGTGTGCACATCTCCTGCGTGCACATCTCCTGCGGTGCACATCTCCAGTGGCGCACATCTCCTGCTGCGCAAATCTCCTGCAGTGACCCTCCCTCGTCGCTAACCCTGCGGTGCACATAAATGAAACATTTATTTACAAAAAATAATAATAATTAACTCAAATTCCTAAAAAAACTGTGCGCACACATCCTGCGGCGCACATCTCCTGCGGCACTCATCTCCTGCGGCGCATATCTTTTGCGTACACATCTCCTGCGGTGCACATCTCCTGCTCCGCACATCTCCTGCGGTGTACATCTCCTGCGGTGCAAATCTCCTGCCGCGCACATCTCCGGCGGCGGCGCACATCCTGCGGCGCACACCCTGCGGTGCACATAAATGAAACATTTATTTACAAAAAAATATTATTATATCAAATTAATAAAAAAACTGTGTGCATACATCCTGCTGCGCACATCTCCTGCTCTGCACATCTCCTGCGTTGCACATCTCCTGCGTGCAGATCTCCTGCGGCGCACATCTCCTGCGGTGCACATCTCATGCTGCGCACATCTCCTGCGGTGTACATCTCCTGCGGTGCACATCTCCTGCTGCGCACATCTCCGGCGGTGCATATCACTTGCGGCGCACATCCTGCGGCGCACATCTCCTGCGGTGCACATCTCCTGAAGCTCACATCTCCTGCGGTGCACATCTCCTGCGGTGCACATCTCCTGCTGCGCACATCTCCGGCGGTGCACATCTCTTGCGGCACACATCCTGTGGCGCACACCCTTGGTTGCACATAAATGAAACAGTTATTTACAAAAAATTTATAATAATTAACTCAAATTAATAAAAAAACTGTGCGCACACATCCTGCGGCGCAAATCTCCTGCGGCGCATATCTCCTGCGTACACATCTCCTGCGGCGCACATCTCCTGCGGTGCACATCTCCTGCTGCGCAAATCTCCGGCGGTGCACATCTCTTGCGGCGCACATCCTGCGGCGCACACCCTGCGGTGCACATAAATGAAACATTTATTTACAAAAAAATATTATTACATCAAATTAATAAAAAAACTGTGTGCACACATCCTGCTGCGCACATCTCCTGCTGTGCACATCTCCTGCGTTGCACATCTCCTGCGTGCAGATCTCCTGCGGCGCACATCTCCTGCGGTGCACATCTCCGGTGGCGCATATCGCCTGCGGCGCACATCTCTTGCATTGTACATCTCCTGCGGCGCACATCTCCTGCGTGCACATCTCCTGCTATGTACATCTCCTGCTATGTACATCTCCTGCGGCGCACATCTCCTGCGTTCACATCTCCTGCGTGCACATCTCCTGCGGTGCACATCTCCAGTGGCGCAGATCTCCTGCTGCGCAAATCTCCTGCAGTGACCCTCCCTCGTCGCACACCCTGCGGTGCACATAAATGAAACATTTATTTACAAAAAATAATAATAATTAACTCAAATTCCTAAAAAAACTGTGCGCACACATCCTGCGGCGCACATCTCCTGCGGCGCATATCTCCTGCGTACACATCTCCTGCGGCGCACATCTCCTGCGGTGCACATCTCCTGCTGCGCAAATCTCCGGCGGTGCACATCTCTTGCGGCGCACATCCTGCGGCGCACACCCTTCGTTGCACATGAATGAAACATTTATTTACAATAAAATTATAATAATTAACTAAAATTAATAAAAAAACTGTGCGCACACATCCTGTGGCGCAAATCTCCTGCTGCGCACATCTCCTGCATTGCAGAACATGCAGTGCACATAAATAAAATTAATAAAAAAACTGTGCGCACACATCCTGCGGCGCACATCTCCTGCTGCGCACATCTCCTGTGGTGCACTTCTCCTGTTGCGCACATCTCCTGCGGTGCATATCTCTTGCGGCGCACATCCTGCGTTGCGAACCCTGCATTGCACATAAATAAAACAGTTATTTACAAAAAAAATTTAAATTAAATCATATTAATAAAAAAACTGCGGCACTCATCTCCTGCTGCGCATATCGCCTGCGGCGCACATCTCCTGCTGAGCACATCTCCTGCGGCACACATCTCCTGCTGCGCACATCTCCTGCGGTGCACATCTCCTGCTGCGCACATTTCCGGCGGTGCACATCTCTTGCGGCCCACACCCTGCGGTGCACATAAATGAAACATTTACTTACAAAAAAAAATAATTAACTCAAATTAATAAAAAAACTGTGCGCACTTACCCTGCAACGCACATGTCCTGCTCTGCACATCTCCTGCTGCGCACATCTCCTGCTCTGCACATCTCCTGTGACGCACATCTCCTGCTGCGCACATCTCCTGCGTTGCACATCTCCTGCTCCGCACATCTCCTGCAGTGCACATCTCTTGCAGTGCACATCCTGCGGTGCACACCCTGCGGTGCACATAAATGAAACATTTATTTACAAAAAAATATTATTATATCAAATTAATAAAAAAACTGTGTGCACACATCCTGCTGCGCACATCTCCTGCTCTGCACATCTCCTGCGTTGCACATCTCCTGCGTGCAGATCTCCTGCGGCGCACATCTCCTGCGGTGCACATCTCATGCTGCGCACATCTCCTGCGGTGTACATCTCCTGCGGTGCACATCTCCTGCGGTGCACATCTCCTGCGTTGCACATCTCCTGCTCCGCACATCTCCTGCAGTGCACATCTCTTGCGGTGCACATCCTGCGGTGCACACCCTGCGGTGCACATAAATGAAACATTTATTTACAAAAAAATATTATTATATCAAATTAATAAAAAAACTGTGTGCACACATCCTGCTGCGCACATCTCCTGCTCTGCACATCTCCTGCGTTGCACATCTCCTGCGTGCAGATCTCCTGCGGCGCACATCTCCTGCGGTGCACATCTCATGCTGCGCACATCTCCTGCGGTGTACATCTCCTGCGGTGCACATCTCCTGCTGCGCACATCTTCGGCGGTGCATATCTCTTGCGGCGCACATCCTGCGGCGCACATCTCCTGCGGTGCACATCTCCTGAAGCTCACATCTCCTGCGGTGCACATCTCCTGCGGTGCACATAAATCAAACATTTATTTACAAAAAATTTATAATAATTAACTCAAATTAATAAAAAAACTGTGCGCACACATCCTGCGGCGCAAATCTCCTGCTGCGCACATCTCCTGCATTGCAGAACATGCGGTGCACATAAATAAAATTAATAAAAAAACTGTGCGCACACATCCTGCGGCGCACATCTCCTGCCTGCCAATCTCTTGCTGCGCACATCTCTTGCGGTGCACATCTCCTGCGGCGCACATCTCCTGCTGCGCACATCTCCTGCGGTGCACATCTCCGCACACATCCTGCGGCGCACATCTCCTGTGGCACTCATCTCCTGTGGCGCACATCTCCTGCGTACACATCTCCTGCGGTGCACATCTCCTGCTGCGCACATCTCCTGCGGTGTACATCTCCTGCGGTGCACATCTCCTGCTGTGCACATCTCCGGCGGTGCATATCTCTTGCGGTGCACATCCTGCGGCGCACACCCTTCGTTGCACATAAATGAAACATTTATTTACAAATAAATTATAATAATTAACTCAAATTAATAAAAAAACTGTGCGCACACATCCTGCGGCGCACATCTCCTGCGTGCTAATCTCCTGCGTGAACTTCTCCTGCGGTGCACATCTCCTGCGGCGCACATCTCCTGCGGTGCACATCTCCTGCTGCGCACATCTCCTGTGGTGCACATCTCCTGTTGCGCACATCTCCTGCGGTGCATATCTCTTGCGGCGCACATCCTGCGTTGCGAACCCTGCGTTGCACATAAATAAAACAGTTATTTACAAAAAAAATTCAAATTAAATCATATTAATAAAAAAACTGCGGCACACTTCTCCTGCTGCGCATATCGCCTGCGGCGCACATCTCCTGCAGCGCACATCTCAAGTGGTGCACATCTCCTGCTGAGCACATCTCCTGCGGCACACATCTCCTGCTGCGCACATCTCCTGCGGTGCACATCTCCTGCTGCGCACATTTCCGGCGGTGCACATCTCTTGTGGCGCAAACCCTGCGGTGCACATAAATGAAACATTTACTTACAAAAAAATAATAATTAACTCAAATTAATAAAAAAACTGTGCGCACTAATCCTGCAGCGCACATCTCCTGCTCTGCACATCTCCTGCTGCCCACATCTTCTGCGGTGCACATCTCCTGCTCCGCACATCTCCTGCAGTGCACATCTCTTGCGGCGCACATCCTGCGGCGCACACCCTGCGGTGCACATAAATGAAACATTTATTTACAAAAAAATATTATTACATCAAATTAATAAAAAAACTGTGTGCACACATCCTGCTGCGCACATCTCCTGCTGTGCACATCTCCTGCGTTGCACATCTCCTGCGTGCAGATCTCCTGCAGCGCACATCTCCTGCGGTGCACATCTCCGGTGGCGCATTTCGCCTGCGGCGCACATCTCCTGCTTTGTACATCTCCTGCGGCGCACATCTCCTGCGTGCACATCTCCTGCTATGTACATCTCCTGCGGCGCACATCTCCTGCGGCGCACATCTCCTGCGTGCACATCTCCTGCGTGCACATCTCCTGCGGTGCACATCTCCAGTGGCGCACATCTCCTGCTGCGCAAATCTCCTGCAGTGACCCTCCCTCGTCGCACACCCTGCGGTGCACATAAATGAAACATTTTTTTACAAAAAATAATAATAATTAACTCAAATTCCTAAAAAAACTGTGCGCACACATCCTGCGGCGCACATCTCCTGCGGCACTCATCTCCTGCGGCGCATATCTCCTGCGTACACATCTCCTGCGGTGCACATCTCCTGCTGCGCACATTTCCGGCGGTGCACATCTCTTGCGGCGCACACCCTGCGGTGCACATAAATGAAACATTTACTTACAAAAAAAAAATAATAATTAACTCAAATTAATAAAAAAACTGTGCGCACTAATCCTGCAACGCACATCTCCTGCTCTGCACATCTCCTGCTGCGCACATCTCCTGCTCTGCACATCTCCTGTGAGGCACATCTCCTGCTGCGCACATCTTCTGCGGCACACATCTCCTGCGGTGCACATCTCCTGCTGCGCACATCTCCTGCGGTGCACATCTCTTGCGGCGCACATCCTGCGGCGCACACCCTGCGGTGCACATAAATAAAACATTTATTTACAAAAAAATATTGTTACATCAAATTAATAAAAAAACTGTGTGCACACATCCTGCTGCGCACATCTCCTGCTGTGCACACTGCGTTGCGAACCCTGCATTGCACATAAATAAAACAGTTATTTACAAAAAAAATTAAAATTAAATCATATTAATAAAAAAACTGCGGCACACATCTCCTGCTGCGCATATCGCCTGCGGCGCACATCTCCTGCAGCGCACATCTCAAGTGTTGCACATCTCCTGCTGAGCACATCTCCTGCGGCACACATCTCCTGCTGCGCACATCTCCAGCGGTGCACATCTCCTGTTGCGCACATCTCCTGCGGTGCATATCTCTTGCGGCGCACATCCTGCGTTGCGAACCCTGCGTTGCACATAAATAAAACAGTTATTTACAAAAAAATTAAAATTAAATCATATTAATAAAAAAACTGCGGCACACATCTCCTGCTGCGCACATCTCCTGCGGTGTACATCTCCTGCGGTGCACATCTCCTGCTGTGCACATCTCCGGCGGTGCATATCTCTTGCGGTGCACATCCTGCGGCGCACACCCTTCGTTGCACATAAATGAAACATTTATTTACAAATAAATTATAATAATTAACTCAAATTAATAAAAAAACTGTGCGCACACATCCTGCGGCGCACATCTCCTGCTGCGCACATCTCCTGCGGCACACATCTCCTGCGGTGCACATCTCCTGCTGCGCACATCTCCTGCGGTGCACATCTCTTGCGGCGCACATCCTGCGGCGCACACCCTGCAGTGCACATAAATGAAACATTTATTTACAAAAAAATATTATTACATCAAATTAATAAAAAAACTGTGTGCACACATCCTGCTGCGCACATCTCCTGCGTTGCACATCTCCTGCGTGCAGATCTCCTGCGGCGCACATCTCCTGCGGTGCACATCTCCGGTGGCGCATATCGCCTGCGGCGCACATCTCCTGCTTTGTACATCTCCTGCGGCGCACATCTCCTGCGTGCACATCTCCTGCTATGTACATCCCCTGCTATGTACATCTCTTGCGGCGCACATCTCCTGCGTTCACATCTCCTGCGTGCACATCTCCTGCGGTGCACATCTCCAGTGGCGCAGATCTCCTGCTGCGCAAATCTCCTGCAGTGACCCTCCCTCGTCGCACACCCTGCGGTGCACATAAATGAAACATTTATTTACAAAAAATAATAATAATTACCTCAAATTCCTAAAAAAACTGTGCGCACACATCCTGCGGCGTACATCTCCTGCGGCGCATATCTCCTGCGTACACATCTCCTGCGGCGCACATCTCCTGCGGTGCACATCTCCTGCTGCGCAAATCTCCGGCGGTGCACATCTCTTGCGGCGCACATCCTGCGGCGCACACCCTGCGGTGCACATAAATGAAACATTTATTTACAAAAAAATATTATTACATCAAATTAATAAAAAAACTGTGTGCACACATCCTGCTGCGCACATCTCCTGCTGTGCACATCTCCTGCGTTGCACATCTCCTGCGTGCAGATCTCCTGCGGCGCACATCTCCTGCGGTGCACATCTCCGGTGGCGCATATCGCCTGCGGCGCACATCTCCTGCTTTGTACATCTCCTGCGGCGCACATCTCCTGCGTGCACATCTCCTGCTATGTACATCTCCTGCTATGTACATCTCCTGCGGCGCACATCTCCTGCGTTCACATCTCCTGCGTGCACATCTCCTGCGGTGCACATCTCCAGTGGCGCAGATCTCCTGCTGCGCAAATCTCCTGCAGTGACCCTCCCTCGTCGCACACCCTGCGGTGCACATAAATGAAACATTTATTTACAAAAAATAATAATAATTAACTCAAATTCCTAAAAAAACTGTGCGCACACATCCTGCGGCGCACATCTCCTGCGGCGCATATCTCCTGCGTACACATCTCCTGCGGCGCACATCTCCTGCGGTGCACATCTCCTGCTGCGCAAATCTCCGGCGGTGCACATCTCTTGCGGCGCACATCCTGCGGCGCACACCCTTCGTTGCACATGAATGTAACATTTATTTACAATAAAATTATAATAATTAACTCAAATTAATAAAACAACTGTGCGCACACATCCTGTGGCGCAAATCTCCTGCTGCGCACATCTCCTGCATTGCAGAACATGCAGTGCACATAAATAAAATTAATAAAAAAACTGTGCGCACACATCCTGCGGCGCACATCTCCTGCTGCGCACATCTCCTGTGGTGCACATCTCCTGTTGCGCACATCTCCTGCGGTGCATATCTCTTGCGGCGCACATCCTGCGTTGCGAACCCTGCATTGCACATAAATAAAACAGTTATTTACAAAAAAAATTAAAATTAAATCATATTAATAAAAAAACTGCGACACACATCTCCTGCTGCGCATATCGCCTGCGGCGCACATCTCCTGCTGAGCACATCTCCTGCGGCACACATCTCCTGCTGCGCACATCTCCTGCGGTGCACATCTCCTGCTGCGCACATTTCCGGCGGTGCACATCTCTTGCGGCGCACACCCTGCGGTGCACATAAATGAAACATTTACTTACAAAAAAAAATAATAATTAACTCAAATTAATAAAAAAACTGTGCGCACTAATCCTGCAACGCACATGTCCTGCTCTGCACATCTCCTGCTGCGCACATCTCCTGCTCTGCACATCTCCTGTGACGCACATCTCCTGCTGCGCACATCTTCTGCGGCAGACATCTCCTGCGGTGCACATCTCCTGCTGCGCACATCTCCTGCGGTGCACATCTCTTGCGGCGCACATCCTGCGGCGCACACCCTGCGGTGCACATAAATGAAACATTTATTTACAAAAAAATATTATTACATCTAATTAATAAAAAAACTGTGTGCACACATCCTGCTGCGCACATCTCCTGCTGTGCACATCTCCTGCGTTGCACATCTCCTGCGTGCAGATCTCCTGCGGCGCACATCTCCTGCGGTGCACATCTCCGGTGGCGCATATCGACTGCGGCGCAAATCTCCTGCTTTGTACGTCTCCTGCGGCGCACATGTCCTGCGTGCACATCTCCTGCTATGTACATCTCCTGCGGCGCACATCTCCTGCGGCGCACATCTCCTGCGTGCACATCTCCTGCGGTGCACATCTCCAGTGGCGCACATCTCCTGCTGCGCAAATCTCCTGCAGTGACCCTCCCTCGTTGCACACCCTGCGGTGCACATAAATTAAACATTTATTTCCAAAAAATAATAATAATTAACTCAACTTCCTAAAACAACTGTGCGCACACAGCCTGCGGCGCACATCTCCTGCGGCACTCATCTCCTGCGGCGCATATCTCCTGCGTACACATCTCCTGCGGTGCACATCTCCTGCTGCGCACATCTCCGCCGGTGCATATCTCTTGCGGCGCACATCCTGCGGCGAAAACACCCTGCGTTGCACATAAATGAAACATTTATTTACAAAACAATAAAAAAATAAAATCAAATTAATAAAAAAACTGCGGCACACATCTTCTGCTGCGCATATCGCCTGCGGCGCACATCTCCTGCTATGTACATCTCCTGCGACTCACATCTCCTGCGGCGCACATCTCCTGCAGTGCACATCTCCTGCTGCGCACATCTCCTGCGGTGCACATCTCTTGCGGCGCACATCCTGCGGCGCACACCCTGCGTTGCACATAAATGAAACATTTATTTACAAAAAAATTATAATAATTAACTCAAATTAATAAAAAAACTGTGCGCACACATCCTGCGGCGCACATCTCCTGCGGCACTCTTCTCCTGCGGCGCATATCTCCTGCGTACACATCTCCTGCGGTGCACATCTCCTGCTGCGCACATCTCCTGCGGTGCACATCTCCTGCTGCGCACATTTCCGGCGCTGCACATCTCTTGCGGCGCACACCCTGCGGTGCACATAAATGAAACATTTACTTACAAAAAAAAATAATAATTAACTCAAATTAATAAAAAAACTGTGCGCACTAATCCTGCAACGTACATCTCCTGCTCTGCACATCTCCTGCTGCGCACATCTCCTGCTCTGCACATCTCCTGTGATGCACATCTCCTGCTGCGCACATCTTCTGCGGCACACATCTCCTGCGGTGCACATCTCCTGCTGCGCACATCTCCTGCGTGCAGATCTCCTGCGGCACACATCTCCTGCGGTGCACATCTCCGGTGGCGCATATCGCCTGCGGCGCACATCTCCTGCTTTGTACATCTCCTGCGGAGCACATGTCCTGCGTGCACATCTCCTGCTATAGACATCTCCTGCGGCGCACATCTCCTGCGGCGCACATCTCCTGCGTGCACATCTCCTGCGTGCACATCTCCTGCGGTGCACATCTCCAGTGGCGCACATCTCCTGCTGCGCAAATCTCCTGCAGTGACCCTCCCTTGTCGCAGACCCTGCGGTGCACATAAATGAAACATTTATTTACAAAAAATAATAATAATTAACTCAAATTCCTAAAAAAACTGTGCGCACACAGCCTGCGGCGCACATCTCCTGCGGCACTCATCTCCTGCGACGCATATCTCCTGCGTACACATCTCCTGCGGTGCACATCTCCTGCTGCGCACATCTCCGCCGGTGCATATCTCTTGCGGCGCACACCCTGCGTTGCACATAAATGAAACATTTATTTACAAAAAAATAAAAAAATAAAATCAAATTAATAAAAAAACTGCGGCACACATCTCCTGCTGCGCATATCGCCTGCGGCACACATCTCCTGCTATGTACATCTCCTGCGACTCACATCTGCTGCGGCGCACATCTCCTGCAGTGCACATCTCCTGCTGCGCACATCTCCTGCCGTGCACATCTCTTGCGGCGCACATCCTGCGGCGCACACCCTGCGTTGCACATAAATGAAACATTTATTTACAAAAAAATTATGATAATTAACTCAAATTAATAAAAAAACTGTGCGCACACATCCTGCGGCGCAAATCTCCTGCTGCGCACATCTCCTGCATTGCAGAACATAAGATGCACATAAATAAAATTAATAAAAAAACTGTGCGCACACATCCTGCGGCGCACATCTCCTGCGTGCCAATCTCCTGCTGCGCACATCTCCTGCGGTGCACATCTCCTGCGGCGCACATCTCCTGCGGTGCACATCTCCTGCTGCGCACATCTCCTGCGGTGCACATCTCCGCACACATCCTGCGGTGCACATCTTCTGCGGCACTCATCTCCTGCGGCGCATATCTCCTGCGTACACATCTCCTGCGGTGCACATCTCCTGCTGCGCACATCTCCTGCTATGTACATCTCCTGCGGCGCACATCTCCTGCGGTGCACATCTCATGCTGAGCACATCTCCTGCGGTGTACATCTCCTGCGGTGTACATCTCCTGCGGTGCACATCTCCTGCGGCGCACATCTCCTGCGGTGCACATCTCATGCTGCGCACATCTCCTGCGGTGTACATCTCCTGCGGTGCACATCTCCTGCGGTGCACATCTCCTGCGTTGCACATCTCCTGCTCCGCACATCTCCTGCAGTGCACATCTCTTGCGGTGCACATCCTGCGGTGCACACCCTGCGGTGCACATAAATGAAACATTTATTTACAAAAAAATATTATTATATCAAATTAATAAAAAAACTGTGTGCACACATCCTGCTGCGCACATCTCCTGCTCTGCACATCTCCTGCGTTGCACATCTCCTGCGTGCAGATCTCCTGCGGCGCACATCTCCTGCGGTGCACATCTCATGCTGCGCACATCTCCTGCGGTGTACATCTCCTGCGGTGCACATCTCCTGCTGCGCACATCTCCGGCGGTGCATATCTCTTGCGGCGCACATCCTGCGGCGCACATCTCCTGCGGTGTACATCTCCTGCGGTGCACATCTCCTACTACGCACATCTCCGGCGGTGCATATCTCTTGCGGCGCACATCCTGCGGCGCACACATCCTGCGGTGCACATCTCCTGAGGCGCACATCTCCTGCGGTGCACATCTCCTGCGGAGCACATCTCCTGCTGCGCACACATCCTGCGGCGCACATCTTCTGCGGCACTCATCTCCTGCGGCGCATATCTCCTGCGTACACATCTCCTGCGGTGCACATCTCCTGCTGCGCACATCTCCTGCTATGTACATCTCCTGCGGCGCACATCTCCTGCGGCGCACTTCTCCTGTGTGCACATCTCCTGCGTGCACATCTCCTGCTATGTACATCCCCTGCTATGTACATCTCTTGCGGCGCACATCTCCTGCGTTCACATCTCCTGCGTGCACATCTCCTGCGGTGCACATCTCCAGTGGCGCAGATCTCCTGCTGCGCAAATCTCCTGCAGTGACCCTCCCTCGTCGCACACCCTGCGGTGCACATAAATGAAACATTTATTTACAAAAAATAATAATAATTACCTCAAATTCCTAAAAAAACTGTGCGCACACATCCTGCGGCGTACATCTCCTGCGGCGCATATCTCCTGCGTACACATCTCCTGCGGCGCACATCTCCTGCGGTGCACATCTCCTGCTGCGCAAATCTCCGGCGGTGCACATCTCTTGCGGCGCACATCCTGCGGCGCACACCCTGCGGTGCACATAAATGAAACATTTATTTACAAAAAAATATTATTACATCAAATTAATAAAAAAACTGTGTGCACACATCCTGCTGCGCACATCTCCTGCTGTGCACATCTCCTGCGTTGCACATCTCCTGCGTGCAGATCTCCTGCGGCGCACATCTCCTGCGGTGCACATCTCCGGTGGCGCATATCGCCTGCGGCGCACATCTCCTGCTTTGTACATCTCCTGCGGCGCACATCTCCTGCGTGCACATCTCCTGCTATGTACATCTCCTGCTATGTACATCTCCTGCGGCGCACATCTCCTGCGTTCACATCTCCTGCGTGCACATCTCCTGCGGTGCACATCTCCAGTGGCGCAGATCTCCTGCTGCGCAAATCTCCTGCAGTGACCCTCCCTCGTCGCACACCCTGCGGTGCACATAAATGAAACATTTATTTACAAAAAATAATAATAATTAACTCAAATTCCTAAAAAAACTGTGCGCACACATCCTGCGGCGCACATCTCCTGCGGCGCATATCTCCTGCGTACACATCTCCTGCGGCGCACATCTCCTGCGGTGCACATCTCCTGCTGCGCAAATCTCCGGCGGTGCACATCTCTTGCGGCGCACATCCTGCGGCGCACACCCTTCGTTGCACATGAATGTAACATTTATTTACAATAAAATTATAATAATTAACTCAAATTAATAAAACAACTGTGCGCACACATCCTGTGGCGCAAATCTCCTGCTGCGCACATCTCCTGCATTGCAGAACATGCAGTGCACATAAATAAAATTAATAAAAAAACTGTGCGCACACATCCTGCGGCGCACATCTCCTGCTGCGCACATCTCCTGTGGTGCACATCTCCTGTTGCGCACATCTCCTGCGGTGCATATCTCTTGCGGCGCACATCCTGCGTTGCGAACCCTGCATTGCACATAAATAAAACAGTTATTTACAAAAAAAATTAAAATTAAATCATATTAATAAAAAAACTGCGACACACATCTCCTGCTGCGCATATCGCCTGCGGCGCACATCTCCTGCTGAGCACATCTCCTGCGGCACACATCTCCTGCTGCGCACATCTCCTGCGGTGCACATCTCCTGCTGCGCACATTTCCGGCGGTGCACATCTCTTGCGGCGCACACCCTGCGGTGCACATAAATGAAACATTTACTTACAAAAAAAAATAATAATTAACTCAAATTAATAAAAAAACTGTGCGCACTAATCCTGCAACGCACATGTCCTGCTCTGCACATCTCCTGCTGCGCACATCTCCTGCTCTGCACATCTCCTGTGACGCACATCTCCTGCTGCGCACATCTTCTGCGGCAGACATCTCCTGCGGTGCACATCTCCTGCTGCGCACATCTCCTGCGGTGCACATCTCTTGCGGCGCACATCCTGCGGCGCACACCCTGCGGTGCACATAAATGAAACATTTATTTACAAAAAAATATTATTACATCTAATTAATAAAAAAACTGTGTGCACACATCCTGCTGCGCACATCTCCTGCTGTGCACATCTCCTGCGTTGCACATCTCCTGCGTGCAGATCTCCTGCGGCGCACATCTCCTGCGGTGCACATCTCCGGTGGCGCATATCGACTGCGGCGCAAATCTCCTGCTTTGTACGTCTCCTGCGGCGCACATGTCCTGCGTGCACATCTCCTGCTATGTACATCTCCTGCGGCGCACATCTCCTGCGGCGCACATCTCCTGCGTGCACATCTCCTGCGGTGCACATCTCCAGTGGCGCACATCTCCTGCTGCGCAAATCTCCTGCAGTGACCCTCCCTCGTTGCACACCCTGCGGTGCACATAAATTAAACATTTATTTCCAAAAAATAATAATAATTAACTCAACTTCCTAAAACAACTGTGCGCACACAGCCTGCGGCGCACATCTCCTGCGGCACTCATCTCCTGCGGCGCATATCTCCTGCGTACACATCTCCTGCGGTGCACATCTCCTGCTGCGCACATCTCCGCCGGTGCATATCTCTTGCGGCGCACATCCTGCGGCGAAAACACCCTGCGTTGCACATAAATGAAACATTTATTTACAAAACAATAAAAAAATAAAATCAAATTAATAAAAAAACTGCGGCACACATCTTCTGCTGCGCATATCGCCTGCGGCGCACATCTCCTGCTATGTACATCTCCTGCGACTCACATCTCCTGCGGCGCACATCTCCTGCAGTGCACATCTCCTGCTGCGCACATCTCCTGCGGTGCACATCTCTTGCGGCGCACATCCTGCGGCGCACACCCTGCGTTGCACATAAATGAAACATTTATTTACAAAAAAATTATAATAATTAACTCAAATTAATAAAAAAACTGTGCGCACACATCCTGCGGCGCACATCTCCTGCGGCACTCTTCTCCTGCGGCGCATATCTCCTGCGTACACATCTCCTGCGGTGCACATCTCCTGCTGCGCACATCTCCTGCGGTGCACATCTCCTGCTGCGCACATTTCCGGCGCTGCACATCTCTTGCGGCGCACACCCTGCGGTGCACATAAATGAAACATTTACTTACAAAAAAAAATAATAATTAACTCAAATTAATAAAAAAACTGTGCGCACTAATCCTGCAACGTACATCTCCTGCTCTGCACATCTCCTGCTGCGCACATCTCCTGCTCTGCACATCTCCTGTGATGCACATCTCCTGCTGCGCACATCTTCTGCGGCACACATCTCCTGCGGTGCACATCTCCTGCTGCGCACATCTCCTGCGTGCAGATCTCCTGCGGCACACATCTCCTGCGGTGCACATCTCCGGTGGCGCATATCGCCTGCGGCGCACATCTCCTGCTTTGTACATCTCCTGCGGAGCACATGTCCTGCGTGCACATCTCCTGCTATAGACATCTCCTGCGGCGCACATCTCCTGCGGCGCACATCTCCTGCGTGCACATCTCCTGCGTGCACATCTCCTGCGGTGCACATCTCCAGTGGCGCACATCTCCTGCTGCGCAAATCTCCTGCAGTGACCCTCCCTTGTCGCAGACCCTGCGGTGCACATAAATGAAACATTTATTTACAAAAAATAATAATAATTAACTCAAATTCCTAAAAAAACTGTGCGCACACAGCCTGCGGCGCACATCTCCTGCGGCACTCATCTCCTGCGACGCATATCTCCTGCGTACACATCTCCTGCGGTGCACATCTCCTGCTGCGCACATCTCCGCCGGTGCATATCTCTTGCGGCGCACACCCTGCGTTGCACATAAATGAAACATTTATTTACAAAAAAATAAAAAAATAAAATCAAATTAATAAAAAAACTGCGGCACACATCTCCTGCTGCGCATATCGCCTGCGGCACACATCTCCTGCTATGTACATCTCCTGCGACTCACATCTGCTGCGGCGCACATCTCCTGCAGTGCACATCTCCTGCTGCGCACATCTCCTGCCGTGCACATCTCTTGCGGCGCACATCCTGCGGCGCACACCCTGCGTTGCACATAAATGAAACATTTATTTACAAAAAAATTATGATAATTAACTCAAATTAATAAAAAAACTGTGCGCACACATCCTGCGGCGCAAATCTCCTGCTGCGCACATCTCCTGCATTGCAGAACATAAGATGCACATAAATAAAATTAATAAAAAAACTGTGCGCACACATCCTGCGGCGCACATCTCCTGCGTGCCAATCTCCTGCTGCGCACATCTCCTGCGGTGCACATCTCCTGCGGCGCACATCTCCTGCGGTGCACATCTCCTGCTGCGCACATCTCCTGCGGTGCACATCTCCGCACACATCCTGCGGTGCACATCTTCTGCGGCACTCATCTCCTGCGGCGCATATCTCCTGCGTACACATCTCCTGCGGTGCACATCTCCTGCTGCGCACATCTCCTGCTATGTACATCTCCTGCGGCGCACATCTCCTGCGGTGCACATCTCATGCTGAGCACATCTCCTGCGGTGTACATCTCCTGCGGTGTACATCTCCTGCGGTGCACATCTCCTGCGGCGCACATCTCCTGCGGTGCACATCTCATGCTGCGCACATCTCCTGCGGTGTACATCTCCTGCGGTGCACATCTCCTGCGGTGCACATCTCCTGCGTTGCACATCTCCTGCTCCGCACATCTCCTGCAGTGCACATCTCTTGCGGTGCACATCCTGCGGTGCACACCCTGCGGTGCACATAAATGAAACATTTATTTACAAAAAAATATTATTATATCAAATTAATAAAAAAACTGTGTGCACACATCCTGCTGCGCACATCTCCTGCTCTGCACATCTCCTGCGTTGCACATCTCCTGCGTGCAGATCTCCTGCGGCGCACATCTCCTGCGGTGCACATCTCATGCTGCGCACATCTCCTGCGGTGTACATCTCCTGCGGTGCACATCTCCTGCTGCGCACATCTCCGGCGGTGCATATCTCTTGCGGCGCACATCCTGCGGCGCACATCTCCTGCGGTGTACATCTCCTGCGGTGCACATCTCCTACTACGCACATCTCCGGCGGTGCATATCTCTTGCGGCGCACATCCTGCGGCGCACACATCCTGCGGTGCACATCTCCTGAGGCGCACATCTCCTGCGGTGCACATCTCCTGCGGAGCACATCTCCTGCTGCGCACACATCCTGCGGCGCACATCTTCTGCGGCACTCATCTCCTGCGGCGCATATCTCCTGCGTACACATCTCCTGCGGTGCACATCTCCTGCTGCGCACATCTCCTGCTATGTACATCTCCTGCGGCGCACATCTCCTGCGGCGCACTTCTCCTGTGTGCACATCTCCTGCGTGCACATCTCCTGCGGTGCACATCTCCAGTGGCGCACATCTCCTGCTGCGCAAATCTCCTGCAGTGACCCTCCCTCGTCGCTAACCCTGCGGTGCACATAAATGAAACATTTATTTACAAAAAATAATAATAATTAACTCAAATTCCTAAAAAAACTGTGCGCACACATCCTGCGGCGCACATCTCCTGCGGCACTCATCTCCTGCGGCGCATATCTTTTGCGTACACATCTCCTGCGGTGCACATCTCCTGCTCCGCACATCTCCTGCGGTGTACATCTCCTGCGGTGCAAATCTCCTGCCGCGCACATCTCCGGCGGCGGCGCACATCCTGCGGCGCACACCCTGCGGTGCACATAAATGAAACATTTATTTACAAAAAAATATTATTATATCAAATTAATAAAAAAACTGTGTGCATACATCCTGCTGCGCACATCTCCTGCTCTGCACATCTCCTGCGTTGCACATCTCCTGCGTGCAGATCTCCTGCGGCGCACATCTCCTGCGGTGCACATCTCATGCTGCGCACATCTCCTGCGGTGTACATCTCCTGCGGTGCACATCTCCTGCTGCGCACATCTCCGGCGGTGCATATCACTTGCGGCGCACATCCTGCGGCGCACATCTCCTGCGGTGCACATCTCCTGAAGCTCACATCTCCTGCGGTGCACATCTCCTGCGGTGCACATCTCCTGCTGCGCACATCTCCGGCGGTGCACATCTCTTGCGGCACACATCCTGTGGCGCACACCCTTGGTTGCACATAAATGAAACAGTTATTTACAAAAAATTTATAATAATTAACTCAAATTAATAAAAAAACTGTGCGCACACATCCTGCGGCGCAAATCTCCTGCGGCGCATATCTCCTGCGTACACATCTCCTGCGGCGCACATCTCCTGCGGTGCACATCTCCTGCTGCGCAAATCTCCGGCGGTGCACATCTCCTGCGGCGCACATCTCCTGCGGTGCACATCTCATGCTGCGCACATCTCCTGCGGTGTACATCTCCTGCGGTGCACATCTCCTGCGGTGCACATCTCCTGCGTTGCACATCTCCTGCTCCGCACATCTCCTGCAGTGCACATCTCTTGCGGTGCACATCCTGCGGTGCACACCCTGCGGTGCACATAAATGAAACATTTATTTACAAAAAAATATTATTATATCAAATTAATAAAAAAACTGTGTGCACACATCCTGCTGCGCACATCTCCTGCTCTGCACATCTCCTGCGTTGCACATCTCCTGCGTGCAGATCTCCTGCGGCGCACATCTCCTGCGGTGCACATCTCATGCTGCGCACATCTCCTGCGGTGTACATCTCCTGCGGTGCACATCTCCTGCTGCGCACATCTCCGGCGGTGCATATCACTTGCGGCGCACATCCTGCGGCGCACATCTCCTGCGGTGCACATCTCCTGAAGCTCACATCTCCTGCGGTGCACATCTCCTGCGGTGCACATCTCCTGCTGCGCAAATCTCCGGCGGTGCACATCTCTTGCGGCGCACATCCTGCGGCGCACACCCTGCGGTGCACATAAATGAAACATTTATTTACAAAAAAATATTATTACATCAAATTAATAAAAAAACTGTGTGCACACATCCTGCTGCGCACATCTCCTGCTGTGCACATCTCCTGCGTTGCACATCTCCTGCGTGCAGATCTCCTGCGGCGCACATCTCCTGCGGTGCACATCTCCGGTGGCGCATATCGCCTGCGGCGCACATCTCCTGCATTGTACATCTCCTGCGGCGCACATCTCCTGCGTGCACATCTCCTGCTATGTACATCTCCTGCTATGTACATCTCCTGCGGCGCACATCTCCTGCGTTCACATCTCCTGCGTGCACATCTCCTGCGGTGCACATCTCCAGTGGCGCAGATCTCCTGCTGCGCAAATCTCCTGCAGTGACCCTCCCTCGTCGCACACCCTGCGGTGCACATAAATGAAACATTTATTTACAAAAAATAATAATAATTAACTCAAATTCCTAAAAAAACTGTGCGCACACATCCTGCGGCGCACATCTCCTGCGGCGCATATCTCCTGCGTACACATCTCCTGCGGCGCACATCTCCTGCGGTGCACATCTCCTGCTGCGCAAATCTCCGGCGGTGCACATCTCTTGCGGCGCACATCCTGCGGCGCACACCCTTCGTTGCACATGAATGAAACATTTATTTACAATAAAATTATAATAATTAACTAAAATTAATAAAAAAACTGTGCGCACACATCCTGTGGCGCAAATCTCCTGCTGCGCACATCTCCTGCATTGCAGAACATGCAGTGCACATAAATAAAATTAATAAAAAAACTGTGCGCACACATCCTGCGGCGCACATCTCCTGCTGCGCACATCTCCTGTGGTGCACTTCTCCTGTTGCGCACATCTCCTGCGGTGCATATCTCTTGCGGCGCACATCCTGCGTTGCGAACCCTGCATTGCACATAAATAAAACAGTTATTTACAAAAAAAATTTAAATTAAATCATATTAATAAAAAAACTGCGGCACTCATCTCCTGCTGCGCATATCGCCTGCGGCGCACATCTCCTGCTGAGCACATCTCCTGCGGCACACATCTCCTGCTGCGCACATCTCCTGCGGTGCACATCTCCTGCTGCGCACATTTCCGGCGGTGCACATCTCTTGCGGCCCACACCCTGCGGTGCACATAAATGAAACATTTACTTACAAAAAAAAAATAATTAACTCAAATTAATAAAAAAACTGTGCGCACTTACCCTGCAACGCACATGTCCTGCTCTGCACATCTCCTGCTGCGCACATCTCCTGCTCTGCACATCTCCTGTGACGCACATCTCCTGCTGCGCACATCTCCTGCGTTGCACATCTCCTGCTCCGCACATCTCCTGCAGTGCACATCTCTTGCAGTGCACATCCTGCGGTGCACACCCTGCGGTGCACATAAATGAAACATTTATTTACAAAAAAATATTATTATATCAAATTAATAAAAAAACTGTGTGCACACATCCTGCTGCGCACATCTCCTGCTCTGCACATCTCCTGCGTTGCACATCTCCTGCGTGCAGATCTCCTGCGGCGCACATCTCCTGCGGTGCACATCTCATGCTGCGCACATCTCCTGCGGTGTACATCTCCTGCGGTGCACATCTCCTGCGGTGCACATCTCCTGCGTTGCACATCTCCTGCTCCGCACATCTCCTGCAGTGCACATCTCTTGCGGTGCACATCCTGCGGTGCACACCCTGCGGTGCACATAAATGAAACATTTATTTACAAAAAAATATTATTATATCAAATTAATAAAAAAACTGTCTGCACACATCCTGCTGCGCACATCTCCTGCTCTGCACATCTCCTGCGTTGCACATCTCCTGCGTGCAGATCTCCTGCGGCGCACATCTCCTGCGGTGCACATCTCATGCTGCGCACATCTCCTGCGGTGTACATCTCCTGCGGTGCACATCTCCTGCTGCGCACATCTCCGGCGGTGCATATCTCTTGCGGCGCACATCCTGCGGCGCACATCTCCTGCGGTGCACATCTCCTGAAGCTCACATCTCCTGCGGTGCACATCTCCTGCGGTGCACATAAATCAAACATTTATTTACAAAAAATTTATAATAATTAACTCAAATTAATAAAAAAACTGTGCGCACACATCCTGCGGCGCAAATCTCCTGCTGCGCACATCTCCTGCATTGCAGAACATGCGGTGCACATAAATAAAATTAATAAAAAAACTGTGCGCACACATCCTGCGGCGCACATCTCCTGCCTGCCAATCTCTTGCTGCGCACATCTCTTGCGGTGCACATCTCCTGCGGCGCACATCTCCTGCTGCGCACATCTCCTGCGGTGCACATCTCCGCACACATCCTGCGGCGCACATCTCCTGTGGCACTCATCTCCTGTGGCGCACATCTCCTGCGTACACATCTCCTGCGGTGCACATCTCCTGCTGCGCACATCTCCTGCGGTGTACATCTCCTGCGGTGCACATCTCCTGCTGTGCACATCTCCGGCGGTGCATATCTCTTGCGGTGCACATCCTGCGGCGCACACCCTTCGTTGCACATAAATGAAACATTTATTTACAAATAAATTATAATAATTAACTCAAATTAATAAAAAAACTGTGCGCACACATCCTGCGGCGCACATCTCCTGCGTGCTAATCTCCTGCGTGCACTTCTCCTGCGGTGCACATCTCCTGCGGCGCACATCTCCTGCGGTGCACATCTCCTGCTGCGCACATCTCCTGTGGTGCACATCTCCTGTTGCGCACATCTCCTGCGGTGCATATCTCTTGCGGCGCACATCCTGCGTTGCGAACCCTGCGTTGCACATAAATAAAACAGTTATTTACAAAAAAAATTCAAATTAAATCATATTAATAAAAAAACTGCGGCACACTTCTCCTGCTGCGCATATCGCCTGCGGCGCACATCTCCTGCAGCGCACATCTCAAGTGGTGCACATCTCCTGCTGAGCACATCTCCTGCGGCACACATCTCCTGCTGCGCACATCTCCTGCGGTGCACATCTCCTGCTGCGCACATTTCCGGCGGTGCACATCTCTTGTGGCGCAAACCCTGCGGTGCACATAAATGAAACATTTACTTACAAAAAAATAATAATTAACTCAAATTAATAAAAAAACTGTGCGCACTAATCCTGCAGCGCACATCTCCTGCTCTGCACATCTCCTGCTGCCCACATCTTCTGCGGTGCACATCTCCTGCTCCGCACATCTCCTGCAGTGCACATCTCTTGCGGCGCACATCCTGCGGCGCACACCCTGCGGTGCACATAAATGAAACATTTATTTACAAAAAAATATTATTACATCAAATTAATAAAAAAACTGTGTGCACACATCCTGCTGCGCACATCTCCTGCTGTGCACATCTCCTGCGTTGCACATCTCCTGCGTGCAGATCTCCTGCAGCGCACATCTCCTGCGGTGCACATCTCCGGTGGCGCATTTCGCCTGCGGCGCACATCTCCTGCTTTGTACATCTCCTGCGGCGCACATCTCCTGCGTGCACATCTCCTGCTATGTACATCTCCTGCGGCGCACATCTCCTGCGGCGCACATCTCCTGCGTGCACATCTCCTGCGTGCACATCTCCTGCGGTGCACATCTCCAGTGGCGCACATCTCCTGCTGCGCAAATCTCCTGCAGTGACCCTCCCTCGTCGCACACCCTGCGGTGCACATAAATGAAACATTTTTTTACAAAAAATAATAATAATTAACTCAAATTCCTAAAAAAACTGTGCGCACACATCCTGCGGCGCACATCTCCTGCGGCACTCATCTCCTGCGGCGCATATCTCCTGCGTACACATCTCCTGCGGTGCACATCTCCTGCTGCGCACATTTCCGGCGGTGCACATCTCTTGCGGCGCACACCCTGCGGTGCACATAAATGAAACATTTACTTACAAAAAAAAAATAATAATTAACTCAAATTAATAAAAAAACTGTGCGCACTAATCCTGCAACGCACATCTCCTGCTCTGCACATCTCCTGCTGCGCACATCTCCTGCTCTGCACATCTCCTGTGAGGCACATCTCCTGCTGCGCACATCTTCTGCGGCACACATCTCCTGCGGTGCACATCTCCTGCTGCGCACATCTCCTGCGGTGCACATCTCTTGCGGCGCACATCCTGCGGCGCACACCCTGCGGTGCACATAAATAAAACATTTATTTACAAAAAAATATTGTTACATCAAATTAATAAAAAAACTGTGTGCACACATCCTGCTGCGCACATCTCCTGCTGTGCACACTGCGTTGCGAACCCTGCATTGCACATAAATAAAACAGTTATTTACAAAAAAAATTAAAATTAAATCATATTAATAAAAAAACTGCGGCACACATCTCCTGCTGCGCATATCGCCTGCGGCGCACATCTCCTGCAGCGCACATCTCAAGTGTTGCACATCTCCTGCTGAGCACATCTCCTGCGGCACACATCTCCTGCTGCGCACATCTCCAGCGGTGCACATCTCCTGTTGCGCACATCTCCTGCGGTGCATATCTCTTGCGGCGCACATCCTGCGTTGCGAACCCTGCGTTGCACATAAATAAAACAGTTATTTACAAAAAAATTAAAATTAAATCATATTAATAAAAAAACTGCGGCACACATCTCCTGCTGCGCACATCTCCTGCGGTGTACATCTCCTGCGGTGCACATCTCCTGCTGTGCACATCTCCGGCGGTGCATATCTCTTGCGGTGCACATCCTGCGGCGCACACCGTTCGTTGCACATAAATGAAACATTTATTTACAAATAAATTATAATAATTAACTCAAATTAATAAAAAAACTGTGCGCACACATCCTGCGGCGCACATCTCCTGCTGCGCACATCTCCTGCGGCACACATCTCCTGCGGTGCACATCTCCTGCTGCGCACATCTCCTGCGGTGCACATCTCTTGCGGCGCACATCCTGCGGCGCACACCCTGCGGTGCACATAAATGAAACATTTATTTACAAAAAAATATTATTACATCAAATTAATAAAAAAACTGTGTGCACACATCCTGCTGCGCACATCTCCTGCGTTGCACATCTCCTGCGTGCAGATCTCCTGCGGCGCACATCTCCTGCGGTGCAGATCTCCTGCGGCGCACATCTCCTGCGGTGCACATCTCCGGTGGCGCATATCGCCTGCGTTCACATCTCCTGCGTGCACATCTCCTGCGGTGCACATCTCCAGTGGCGCAGATCTCCTGCTGCGCAAATCTCCTGCAGTGACCCTCCCTCGTCGCACACCCTGCGGTGCACATAAATGAAACATTTATTTACAAAAAATAATAATAATTAACTCAAATTCCTAAAAAAACTGTGCGCACACATCCTGCGGCGCACATCTCCTGCGGCGCATATCTCCTGCGTACACATCTCCTGCGGCGCACATCTCCTGCGGTGCACATCTCCTGCTGCGCAAATCTCCGGCGGTGCACATCTCTTGCGGCGCACATCCTGCGGCGCACACCCTTCGTTGCACATGAATGTAACATTTATTTACAATAAAATTATAATAATTAACTCAAATTAATAAAACAACTGTGCGCACACATCCTGTGGCGCAAATCTCCTGCTGCGCACATCTCCTGCATTGCAGAACATGCAGTGCACATAAATAAAATTAATAAAAAAACTGTGCGCACACATCCTGCGGCGCACATCTCCTGCTGCGCACATCTCCTGTGGTGCACATCTCCTGTTGCGCACATCTCCTGCGGTGCATATCTCTTGCGGCGCACATCCTGCGTTGCGAACCCTGCATTGCACATAAATAAAACAGTTATTTACAAAAAAAATTAAAATTAAATCATATTAATAAAAAAACTGCGACACACATCTCCTGCTGCGCATATCGCCTGCGGCGCACATCTCCTGCTGAGCACATCTCCTGCGGCACACATCTCCTGCTGCGCACATCTCCTGCGGTGCACATCTCCTGCTGCGCACATTTCCGGCGGTGCACATCTCTTGCGGCGCACACCCTGCGGTGCACATAAATGAAACATTTACTTACAAAAAAAAATAATAATTAACTCAAATTAATAAAAAAACTGTGCGCACTAATCCTGCAACGCACATGTCCTGCTCTGCACATCTCCTGCTGCGCACATCTCCTGCTCTGCACATCTCCTGTGACGCACATCTCCTGCTGCGCACATCTTCTGCGGCAGACATCTCCTGCGGTGCACATCTCCTGCTGCGCACATCTCCTGCGGTGCACATCTCTTGCGGCGCACATCCTGCGGCGCACACCCTGCGGTGCACATAAATGAAACATTTATTTACAAAAAAATATTATTACATCTAATTAATAAAAAAACTGTGTGCACACATCCTGCTGCGCACATCTCCTGCTGTGCACATCTCCTGCGTTGCACATCTCCTGCGTGCAGATCTCCTGCGGCGCACATCTCCTGCGGTGCACATCTCCGGTGGCGCATATCGACTGCGGCGCAAATCTCCTGCTTTGTACGTCTCCTGCGGCGCACATGTCCTGCGTGCACATCTCCTGCTATGTACATCTCCTGCGGCGCACATCTCCTGCGGCGCACATCTCCTGCGTGCACATCTCCTGCGGTGCACATCTCCAGTGGCGCACATCTCCTGCTGCGCAAATCTCCTGCAGTGACCCTCCCTCGTCGCACACCCTGCGGTGCACATAAATTAAACATTTATTTCCAAAAAATAATAATAATTAACTCAACTTCCTAAAACAACTGTGCGCACACAGCCTGCGGCGCACATCTCCTGCGGCACTCATCTCCTGCGGCGCATATCTCCTGCGTACACATCTCCTGCGGTGCACATCTCCTGCTGCGCACATCTCCGCCGGTGCATATCTCTTGCGGCGCACATCCTGCGGCGAAAACACCCTGCGTTGCACATAAATGAAACATTTATTTACAAAACAATAAAAAAATAAAATCAAATTAATAAAAAAACTGCGGCACACATCTTCTGCTGCGCATATCGCCTGCGGCGCACATCTCCTGCTATGTACATCTCCTGCGACTCACATCTCCTGCGGCGCACATCTCCTGCAGTGCACATCTCCTGCTGCGCACATCTCCTGCGGTGCACATCTCTTGCGGCGCACATCCTGCGGCGCACACCCTGCGTTGCACATAAATGAAACATTTATTTACAAAAAAATTATAATAATTAACTCAAATTAATAAAAAAACTGTGCGCACACATCCTGCGGCGCACATCTCCTGCGGCACTCTTCTCCTGCGGCGCATATCTCCTGCGTACACATCTCCTGCGGTGCACATCTCCTGCTGCGCACATCTCCTGCGGTGCACATCTCCTGCTGCGCACATTTCCGGCGCTGCACATCTCTTGCGGCGCACACCCTGCGGTGCACATAAATGAAACATTTACTTACAAAAAAAAATAATAATTAACTCAAATTAATAAAAAAACTGTGCGCACTAATCCTGCAACGTACATCTCCTGCTCTGCACATCTCCTGCTGCGCACATCTCCTGCTCTGCACATCTCCTGTGATGCAAATCTCCTGCTGCGCACATCTTCTGCGGCACACATCTCCTGCGGTGCACATCTCCTGCTGCGCACATCTCCTGCGTGCAGATCTCCTGCGGCACACATCTCCTGCGGTGCACATCTCCGGTGGCGCATATCGCCTGCGGCGCACATCTCCTGCTTTGTACATCTCCTGCGGAGCACATGTCCTGCGTGCACATCTCCTGCTATAGACATCTCCTGCGGCGCACATCTCCTGCGGCGCACATCTCCTGCGTGCACATCTCCTGCGTGCACATCTCCTGCGGTGCACATCTCCAGTGGCGCACATCTCCTGCTGAGCAAATCTCCTGCAGTGACCCTCCCTTGTCGCAGACCCTGCGGTGCACATAAATGAAACATTTATTTACAAAAAATAATAATAATTAACTCAAATTCCTAAAAAAACTGTGCGCACACAGCCTGCGGCGCACATCTCCTGCGGCACTCATCTCCTGCGACGCATATCTCCTGCGTACACATCTCCTGCGGTGCACATCTCCTGCTGCGCACATCTCCGCCGGTGCATATCTCTTGCGGCGCACACCCTGCGTTGCACATAAATGAAACATTTATTTACAAAAAAATAAAAAAATAAAATAAAATTAATAAAAAAACTGCGGCACACATCTCCTGCTGCGCATATCGCCTGCGGCACACATCTCCTGCTATGTACATCTCCTGCGACTCACATCTGCTGCGGCGCACATCTCCTGCAGTGCACATCTCCTGCTGCGCACATCTCCTGCCGTGCACATCTCTTGCGGCGCACATCCTGCGGCGCACACCCTGCGTTGCACATAAATGAAACATTTATTTACAAAAAAATTATGATAATTAACTCAAATTAATAAAAAAACTGTGCGCACACATCCTGCGGCGCAAATCTCCTGCTGCGCACATCTCCTGCATTGCAGAACATAAGATGCACATAAATAAAATTAATAAAAAAACTGTGCGCACACATCCTGCGGCGCACATCTCCTGCGTGCCAATCTCCTGCTGCGCACATCTCCTGCGGTGCACATCTCCTGCGGCGCACATCTCCTGCGGTGCACATCTCCTGCTGCGCACATCTCCTGCGGTGCACATCTCCGCACACATCCTGCGGTGCACATCTTCTGCGGCACTCATCTCCTGCGGCGCATATCTCCTGCGTACACATCTCCTGCGGTGCACATCTCCTGCTGCGCACATCTCCTGCTATGTACATCTCCTGCGGCGCACATCTCCTGCGGTGCACATCTCATGCTGAGCACATCTCCTGCGGTGTACATCTCCTGCGGTGTACATCTCCTGCGGTGCACATCTCCTGCTGCGCACATCTCCGGCGGTGCATATCTCTTGCGGCGCACATCCTGCGGCGCACATATCCTGCGGTGCACATCTCCTGAGGCGCACATCTCCTGCGGTGTACATCTCCTGCGGAGCACATCTCCTGCTGCGCACATCTCCGGCGGTGCACATCTCTTGCGGCACACATCCTGTGGCGCACACCCTTCGTTGCACATAAATGAAACATTTATTTACAAAAAATTTATAATAATTAACTCAAATTAATAAAAAAACTGTGCGCACACATCCTGCGGCGCAAATCTCCTGCGGCGCACATCTCCTGCGGCGCACTTCTCCTGCGTGCACATCTCCTGCGTGCAAATCTCCTGCGGTGCACATCTCCAGTGGCGCACATCTCCTGCTGCGCAAATCTCCTGCAGTGACCCTCCCTCGTCGCACACCCTGCGGTGCACATAAATGAAACATTTATTTACAAAAAATAATAATAATTAACTCAAATTCCTAAAAAAACTGTGCGCACACATCCTGCGGCGCACATCTCCTGCGGCACTCATCTCCTGCGGCGCATATCTCCTGCGTACACATCTCCTGCGGTGCACATCTCCTGCTGCGCACATCTCCTGCCGCGCACATCTCCGGCGGCGGCGCACATCCTGCTGCGCACACCCTTCGTTGCACATAAATGAAACATTTATTTACAAATAAATTATAATAATTAACTCAAATTAATAAAAAAACTGTATGCACACATCCTGCGGCGCACATCTCCTGCGTGCTAATCCCCTGCGTGCACTTCTCCTGCGGTGTTCATCTCCTGCGGCGCACATCTCCTGCGGTGCACATCTCCTGCTGCGCACATCTCCTGTGGTGCACATCTCCTGTTGCGCACATCTCCTGCGGTGCATATCTCTTGCGGCGCACATCCTGCGTTGCGAATCCTGCATTGCACATAAATAAAACAGTTATTTACAAAAAAAATTAAAATGAAATCATATTAATAAAAACACTGCGGCACACATCTCCTACTGCGCATATCGCCTGCGGCGCACATCTCCTGCAGCGCACATCTCAAGTGGTGCACATCTCCTGCTGAGCACATCTCCTGCGGCACACATCTCCTGCTGCGCACATCTCCTGCGGTGCACATCTCAAGCTGAGCACATCTCCTGCGGTGTACATCTCCTGCGGTGCACATAAATAAAATTAATAAAAAAACTGTGCGCACACATCCTGCGGCGCACATCTCCTGCGGTGCACATCTCCTGCGGTGCACATCTCCTGCTGCGCACATCTCCTGCGGTGCACATCTCCGCACACATCCTGCGGCGCACATCTCCTGCGGCACTCATCTCCTGCGGCGCATATCTCCTGCGTACACATCTCCTGCGGTGCACATCTCATGCTGAGCACATCTCCTGCGGTGTACATCTCCTGCGGTGCACATCTCCTGCGGTGCACATCTCCTGCGGCGCACATCTCCTGCGGTGCACATCTCCTGCTGCGCACATCTCCTGCGGTGCACATCTCCGCACACATCCTGCGGCGCACATCTCCTGCGGAACTCATCTCCTGCGGCGCATATCTCCTGCGTACACATCTCCTGCGGTGCACATCTCCTGCTGCGCACATCTCCTGCGGTGCACATCTCCTGCGGCGCACATCTCCTGCGGTGCACATCTCCTGCTGCGCACATCTCCTGCGGTGCACATCTCCGCACACATCCTGCGGCGCACATCTCCTGCGGCACTCATCTCCTGCGGCGCATATCTCCTGCGTACACATCTCCTGCGGTGCACATCTCCTGCTGTGCACATCTCCTGTGGTGTACATCTCCTGCGGTGCACATCTCCTGCGGCACACATCTCCTGCGGTGCACATAAATAAAATTAATAAAAAAACTGTGCGCACACATCCTGCGGCGCACATCTCCTGCGGTGCACATCTCCTGCGGTGCACATCTCCTGCTGCGCACATCTCCTGCGGTGCACATCTCCGCACACATCCTGCGGCGCACATCTCCTGCGGCACTCATCTCCTGCGGCGCATATCTCCTGCGTACACATCTCCTGCGGTGCACATCTCATGCTGAGCACATCTCCTGCGGTGTACATCTCCTGCGGTGCACATCTCCTGCGGTGCACATCTCCTGCGGCGCACATCTCCTGCGGTGCACATCTCCTGCTGCGCACATCTCCTGCGGTGCACATCTCCGCACACATCCTGCGGCGCACATCTCCTGCGGAACTCATCTCCTGCGGCGCATATCTCCTGCGTACACATCTCCTGCGGTGCACATCTCCTGCTGCGCACATCTCCTGCGGTGCACATCTCCTGCGGCGCACATCTCCTGCGGTGCACATCTCCTGCTGCGCACATCTCCTGCGGTGCACATCTCCGCACACATCCTGCGGCGCACATCTCCTGCGGCACTCATCTCCTGCGGCGCATATCTCCTGCGTACACATCTCCTGCGGTGCACATCTCCTGCTGCGCACATCTCCTGTGGTGTACATCTCCTGCGGTGCACATCTCCTGCTGTGCACATCTCCGGCGGTGCATATCTCCTGCTGAGCACATCTCCTGCGGCACACATCTCCTGCTGCGCACATCTCCTGCGGTGCACATCTCCTGCTGCGCACATCTCCTGCATTGTAGAACATAAGATGCACATAAATAAAATTAATAAAAAAACTGTGCGCACACATCCTGCGGCGCACATCTCCTGCGGCGCACATCTCCTGCGGTGCACATCTCCTGCTGCGCACATCTCCTGCGGTGCACATCTCCGCACACATCCTGCGTCGTACATCTCCTGCGGCGCATATCTCCTGCGGACACATCTCCTGCGGTGCACATCTCATGCTGCGCACATCTCCTGCGGTGTACATCTCCTGCGGTGCACATCTCCGGCTGCGCACATCTCCGGCGGTGCATATCTCTTGCGGCGCACATCCTGCGGCGCACATCTCCTGCGGTGCACATCTCCTGAGGCTCACATCTCCTGCGGTGCACATCTCCTGCGGTGCACATCTCCTGCTGCGCACATCTCCGGCGGTGCATATCTCTTGCGGTGCACATCCTGCGGCGCACACCCTTCGTTGCACATAAATTAAACATTTATTTACAAATAAATTATAATAATTAACTCAAATTAATAAAAAAACTGTGCGCACACATCCTGCGGCGCACATCTCCTGCGTGCTAATCTCCTGCGTGCACTTCTCCTGCGGTGCACATCTCCTGCGGCGCACATCTCCTGCGGTGCACATCTCCTGCTGCGCACATCTCCTGTGGTGCACATCTCCTGTTGCGCACATCTCCTGCGGTGCACATCTCCTGCGGTGCACATCTCCTGCTGCGCACATCTCCGGCGGTGCATATCTCTTGCGGTGCACATCCTGCGGCGCACACCCTTCGTTGCACATAAATGAAACATTTATTTACAAATAAATTATAATAATTAACTCAAATTAATAAAAAAACTTTGCGCACACATCCTGCGGCGCACATCTCCTGCGTGCTAATCTCCTGCGTGCACTTCTCCTGCGGTGCACATCTCCTGCGGCGCACATCTCCTGCGGTGCACATCTCCTGCTGCGCACATCTCCTGTGGTGCACATCTCCTGTTGCGCACATCTCCTGCTGTGCATATCTCTTGCGGCGCACATCCTGCGTTGCGAACCCTGCGTTGCACATAAATAAAACAGTTATTTACAAAAAAAATTAAAATTAAATCATATTAATAAAAAAACTGCGGCACACTTCCCCTGCTGCGCATATCGCCTGCGGCGCACATCTCCTGCAGCGCACATCTCAAGTGGTGCACATCTCCTGCTGAGCACATCTCCTGCGGCACACATCTCCTGCTGCGCACATCTCCTGCGGTGCACATCTCCAGCTGCGCACATTTCCGGCGGTGCACATCTCTTGTGGCGCACACCCTGCGGTGCACATAAATGAAACATTTACTTACAAAAAAATAATAATTAACTCAAATTAATAAAAAAGCTGTGCGCACTAATCCTGCAGCGCACATCTCCTGCTCTGCACATCTCCTGCTGCGCACATCTTCTGCAGCACACATCTCCTGCGGTGCACATCTCCTGCTCCGCACATCTCCTGCAGTGCACATCTCTTGCGGCGCACATCCTGCGGCGCACACCCTGCGGTGCACATAAATGAAACATTTATTTACAAAAAAATATTCTCATCTCATCATCTCATCGTCATCCGCTTATCCGGGGTCGGGTCGCGGGGGGAGCAGCTCAAGCAGGGGGCCCCAGACTTCCCTTTCCCGGGCCACATTGACCAGCTCTGACGGGGGGATCCCGAGGCGTTCCCAGGCCAGTGTTGAGATATAATCTCTCCACCTAGTCCTGGGTCTTCCCCGAGGTCTCCTCCCCACTGGACGTGCCTGAAACACCTCCCAAGGAAGGCGCCCAGTGGGCATCCTTACCAGATGCCCGAACCACCTCAGCTGACTCCTTTCTAAGTAAAGGAGCAGCGGCTCTAATCCGAGTCCCTCACGGATGACTGAGCTTCTCACCCTATCTCTAAGGGAGACGCCAGCCACCCTTCTGAGAAAACTCATCTCGGCCGCTTGTACCCGCGATCTCGTCCTTTCGGTCATCACCCAGCCCTCATGACCATAGGAACGAAGATCGACCGGTAGATCGAGAGCTTTGCCTTGCGGCTCAGCTCTCTTTTCGTTACAACGGTGCGGTAAAGCGAACGCAAAACCGCCCCCGCTGCTCCGATTCTCCGGCCAATCTCACGCTCCATAGTACCCTCACTCGCGAACAAGACCCCGAGGTACTTGAACTCCTTCACTTGGGCTAAGGACTCATTTCCTACCCGGAGTAAGCAATCCATCGGTTTCCTGCTAAGAGTCATGGCCTCAGATTTAGCGGTGCTGATCCTCATCCCAGCCGCTTCACACTCGGCCGCCAGCCGATCCAGTGAGTGCTGAAGGTCACAAGCCGATGATCCAATGAGGACCACATCATCCGCAAAAAGCAGTGACGAGATCCTCAGACCACCGAACTGCAACCCCTCCCCACCACGACTACGCCTCGATATCCTGTCCATGTATATCACAAACAGGATTGGTGACAAGGCGCAGCCCTGGCGGAGACCAGCACCCACTGAGAACGAAACTGACTGGCTGCCGAGGACCCGAACACAGCTCTCGCTTTGGGAGTACAGGGATTGGATGGCCCTGAGGAGAGACCCCCTTACCCCATACTCCCGCAGCACCTCCCACAGTTTCTCCCGGGGGACCCGGTCATACGCCTTCTCCAGATCCACAAAACACAAGTGGACCGGATGGGCATACTCCCAGGCCCCCTCCAGGATCCTTGCGAGAGTAAAGAGCTGGTCCGTAGTTCCACGTCCGGGGCGAAAACCGCATTGTTCCTCTTCAATCTGAGGTTCGACGATCGGCCGAACCCTCCTTTCCAGCACCTTGGAGTAGACTTTACCAGGGAGGCTGAGAAGTGTGATACCCCGATAATTGGTACACACTCTCTGGTCCCCCTTTTTGAACAGGGGAACCACCACCCCGGTTTGCCACTCCTTTGGCACTGTACCCGATTCCCACGCGATGTTGAATAGGCGTGTCAACCATGACAGCCCCTCAACACCCAGAGCCTTTAGCATTTCTGGCTGGATCTCATCAATCCCTGGGGCTTTGCCACTGCGGAGATGTTTGACTACCTCAGTGACCTCCACCAGGGAAATTGACGACGAAACACCATCAACCTCGAGCTCTGCCTCCAACATAGAGGGCGTGTTATTCGGATTCAGGAGTTCCTCAAAGTGTTCCTTCCAACGTCCGACGACCTCCTCAGTTGAGGTCAACAGAGTCCCATCCTTACTGTACACAGCTTGGATGGTTCCCCGTTTCCCCCTCCTGAGGTGCCGGATAGTCTTCCAGAAACACTTTGGTGCCGACCGAAAGTCCTTCTCCATGACCTCTCCGAACTTCTCCCACACCCGCTGCTTAGCCTCCGACACGGCAGCAGCTGCAGCCCTTCGGGCCTGTCGGTACCCTGCAACCGAGTCAGGAGTCCTCCAGGATATCATATCCCGGAAGGCCTCCTTCTTCAATCGGACGGCTTCCCTGACCACCGGTGTCCACCACGGTGTCCGAGGGTTACCGCCCCTTGAGGAACCTAAGACCCTGAGGCCACAGCTAGCCGCCGCAGCTTCAGCAATGGAGGCTTTGAACACCGCCCACTCCGGCTCAATGTCCCCAACCTCCACAGGAATGCCAAAAAAACTCCGCCGGAGGTGTGAGTTGAAGATACCTAGGACGGGGGCCTCCTCCAGACGTTCCCAGTTCACCCGCACTACTCGTTTGGGCTTACCAGGTCTATCCGGAAATTTCCCCCATTCCCTGATCCAACTCACAACCAGATGGTGGTCGGTTGACAGTTCCGCCCCTCTCTTTACCCGAGTGTCCAAAACATGCGGCCTCAGATCAGATGACACGATCACAAAATCGATCATTGATCTTCGGCCTAGGGTACTCTGGTACCAGGTACACTTATGAGCACCCTTATGTTCGAACATGGTGTTTGTTATGGATAATCCATGACTAGCACAGAAGTCCAATAACAAACGACCGCTCGGGTTCAGATCAGGGAGGCCGTTCCTCCCCACCACGCCTCTCCAGGTATCTCCATCGTTGCCCACGTGGGCGTTGAAGTCACCCAGCAGAACTACGGAGTCCCCTACTGGAGCCCCATGCAGGACTCCATTCAGGGTCTCCAAGAAGGCCGAGTACTCTGAGCTGCTGTTTTGTGCATACGCACAAACAACAGTCAGAGTTTTCCCCCCTACAACCCTTAGGCGCAGGGAGGCGACCCTCTCGTCTACCGGGGTAAACTCCAACACCGCGGCGCTCAGCCGGGGATTTATGAGTATCCCCACACCCGCCCGGCGCCTCACGCCCTTGGCAACTCCGGAGAAGAATAGAGTCCAACCCTTATCCAGGAGTACGGTACCAGAACCGAGACTGTGCGTGGAGGTAAGCCCCACCAGATCTAACTGGTAGCGCTCCACCTCCCTCACAAGCTCCGGTTCCTTTCCCCACAGCGAGGTGACGTTCCACGTCCCCAGAGCCAGCTTCTGCCGCCCGGGTCTGGTCCGTCGAGACCCCTGACCTTCGCTGCCACCCATGTGGCTGCGCACCCGACCCCAACGGGTCTTCCCACAGGTGGTGGGCCCATGAGATGAAGAGAGGGGGGGTGCCACGTAGTTTGTTCGGGCTGTCGCCGACCGGGCTCCGTGGCAAACCCGGCCACCAGGCGCTCGCCATCGAGCCCTCCGTCTGGGCCTAGCTCCAGACGGGGGCCCCGGGCTTCCTCCGGGCTGGGTCCCATCTCCTCTTGTATCGATATTCATTGAGGGTTTTTTGAACCATTCTTAGTCTGGCCCCTCACCTGAGACCACTCTGCCATGAGAGACCCTACCAGGAGCACAAGGCTCCAGACAACACAGCCCTCAGGTTCACAGGGACACGCAAACCTCTCCACCACGATAAGGTGACGGTTCCAGGAGAGGGAAAAATATTATTACATCAAATTAATAAAAAAACTGTGTGCACACATCCTTCTGCGCACATCTCCTGCTGTGCACATCTCCTGCGTTGCACATCTCCTGCGTGCAGATCTCCTGCGGCACACATCTCCTGCGGTGCACATCTCCGGTGGCGCATATCGCCTGCGGCGCACATCTCCTGCTTTGTACATCTCCTGCGGCGCACATCTCCTGCGTGCACATCTCCTGCTATGTACATCTCCTGCGGCGCACATCTCCTGCGGCGCACATCTCCTGCGGCGCTCATCTCCTGCGGCGCATATCTCCTGCGTACACATCTCCTGCGGTGCACATCTCCTGCTGCGCACATTTCTGGCGGTGCACATCTCTTGCGGCGCACACCCTGCGGTGCACATAAATGAAACATTTACTTACAAAAAAAAATAATAATTAACTCAAATTAATAAAAAAACTGTGCGCACTAATCCTGCAACGCACATCTCCTGCTCTGCACATCTCCTGCTGCGCACATCTCCTGCTCTGCACATCTCCTGTGAGGCACATCTCCTGCTGCGCACATCTTCTGCGGCACACATCTCCTGCGGTGCACATCTCCTGCTGCGCACATCTCCTGCGGTGCACATCTCTTGCGGCGCACATCCTGCGGCGCACACCCTGCGGTGCACATAAATAAAACATTTATTTACAAAAAAATATTATTACATCAAATTAATAAAAAAACTGTGTGCACACATCCTGCTGCGCACATCTCCTGCTGTGCACATCTCCTGCGTTGCACATCTCCTGCGTGCAGATCTCCTGCGGCGCACATCTCCTGCGGTGCACATCTCCGGTGGCGCATATCGCCTGCGGCGCACATCTCCTGCTTTGTACATCTCCTGCGGCGCACATCTCCTGCGTGCACATCTCCTGCTATGTACATCTCCTGCGGCGCACATCTCCTGCGGCGCACATCTCCTGCTTGCACATCTCCTGCGTGCACATCTCCTGCGGCGCACATCTCCAGTGGCGCACATCTCCTGCTGCGCAAATCTCCTGCAGTGACCCTCCCTCGTCGCACACCCTGCGGTGCACATAAATGAAACATTTATTTACAAAAAATAATAATAATTAACTCAAATTCCTAAAAAAACTGTGCGCACACATCCTGTGGCGCACATCTCCTGCGGCACTCATCTCCTGCGGCGCATATCTCCTGCGTACACATCTCCTGCGGTGCACATCTCCTGCTGCGCACATCTCCTGCGGTGTACATCTCCTGCTGCGCACATCTCCGCCGGTGCATATCTCTTGCGGCGCACCTCCTGCGGCGCACACCCTGCGTTGCACATAAATGAAACATTTATTTACAAAAAAATAAAAAAATAAAATCAAATTAATAAAAAAACTGCGGCACACATCTCCTGCTGCGCATATCGCCTGCGGCGCACATCTCCTGCTATATACATCTCCTGCGACTCACATCTCCTGCGGCGCACATCTCCTGCAGTGCACATCTCCTGCTGCGCACATCTCCTGCGGTGCAAATCTCTTGCGGAACACATCCTGCGGCGCACACCCTGCGTTGCACATAAATGAAACATTTATTTAAAAAGAAAATTATAATAATTAACTCAAATTAATAAAAAAACTGTGCGCACACATCCTGCGGCGCAAATCTCCTGCTGCGCACATCTCCTGCATTGCAGAACATAAGATGCACATAAATAAAATTAATAAAAAAACTGTGCGCACACATCCTGCGGCGCACATCTCCTGCGGCGCACATCTCCTGCAGTGCACATCTCCTGCTATGTACATCTCCTGCGGCGCACATCTCCTGCGGCGCACATCTACTGCGTGCACATCTCCTGCTATGTACATCTCCTGCGGCGCACATCTCCTGCGTGCACATCTCCTGCGTGCACATCTCCTGCGGTGCACATCTCCTGCTATGTACATCTCCTGCGGCGCACATCTCCTGCGGCGCACATCTCCTGCGTGCACATCTCCTGCTATGTACATCTCCTGCGGCGCACATCTCCTGCGGAGCACATCACCTGCGTGCACATCTCCTGCGTGCACATCTCCTGCGGTGCACATCTCCAGTGGCGCACATCTCCTGCTGCGCAAATCTCCTGCAGTGACCCTCCCTCTTCGCACACCCTGCGGTGCACATAAATGAAACATTTATTTACAAAAAATAATAATAATTAACTCAAATTCCTAAAAAAACTGTGCGCACACATCTTGCGGCGCACATCTCCTCCGGCACTCATCTCCTGCGACGCATATCTCCTGCGTACACATCTCCTGCGGTGCACATCTCCTGCTGCGCACATCTCCGCCGGTGCATATCTATTGCGGCGCACCTCCTGCGGCGCACACCCTGCGTTGCACATAAATGAAACATTTATTTACAAAAAAATAAAAAAATAAAATCAAATTAATAAAAAAACTGTGTGCACACATCCTGCTGCGCACATCTCCTGCTGTGCACATCTCCTGCGTTGCACATCTCCTGCATGCAGATCTCCTGCGGTGCACATCTCCTGCGGTGCAAATCTCCCGTGGCGCATATCGCCTGCGGCGCACATCTCCTGCTATGTACATCTCCTGCGGCGCACATCTCCTGCGGCACTCATCTCCTGCGGCGCATATCTCCTGCGTACACATCTCCTGCGGTGCACATCTCCTGCTGCGCACATTTCCGGCGGTGCACATCTCTTGCGGCGCACACCCTGCGGTGCACATAAATGAAACATTTAATTACAAAAAAAAATAATAATTAACTCAAATTAATAAAAAACTGTGCGCACTAATCCTGCAACGCACATCTCCTGCTCTGCACATCTCCTGCTGCCCACATCTCCTGCTCTGCACATCTCCTGTGACGCACATCTCCTGCTGCCCACATCTTCTGCGGCACACATTTCCTGCGGTGCACATCTCCTGCTGCGCACATCTCCTGCGGTGCACATCTCTTGCGGCGCACGTCCTGCGGCGCACATCTCCTGCTGTGCACATCTCCTGCGTTGCACATCTCCTGCGTGCAGATCTCCTGCGGCGCACATCTCCTGCGGTGCAAATCTCCCGAAGCGCATATCGCCTGCGGCGCACATCTCCTGCTTTGTACATCTCCTGCGGCGCACATCTCCAGTGGCGCACATCTCCTGCTGCGCAAATCTCCTGCAGTGACCCTCCCTCGTCGCACACCCTGCGTTGCACATAAATGAAACATTTATTTACAAAAAATAATAATAATTAACTCAAATTCCTAAAAAAACTGTGCGCACACATCCTGCGGCGCACATCTCTTGCGGCACTCATCTCCTGCTGCGCATATCTCCTGCGTACACATCTCCTGCGGTGCACATCTCCTGCTGCGCACATCTCCGCCAGTGCATATCTCTTGCGGCGCACCTCCTGCGGCGCACACCCTGCGTTGCACATAAATGAAACATTTATTTACAAAAAAATAAAAAAATAAAATAAAATTAATAAAAAAACTGCGGCACACATCTCCTGCTGCGCATATCGCCTGCGGCGCACATTTCCTGCTATGTACATCTCCTGCGACTCACATCTCCTGCGGCGCACATCTCCTGCAGTGCACATCTCCTGCTGCGCATATCTCCTGCGGTGCACATCTCTTGCGGCGCACATCCTGCGGCGCACACCCTGCGTTGCACATAAATGAAACATTTCTTTAAAAAGAAAATTATAATAATTAACTCAAATTAATAAAAAAACTGTGCGCACACATCCTGCGGCGCACATCTCCTGCGGCGCACATCTCCTGCGGTGCACATCTCCTGCTATGTACATCTCCTGCGGCGCACATCTTCTGCGGCGCACATCTCCTGCGAGCACATCTCCTGCTATGTACATCTCCTGCGGCGCACATCTCCTGCGGCGCACATCTCCTGCGTGCACATCTCCTGCGTGCACATCTCCTGCGGTGCACATCTCCTGCTATGTACATCTCCTGCGGCGCACATCTCCTGCGGCGCACATCTCCTGCGTGCACATCTCCTGCGTGCACATCTCATGCGGCGCACATCTCCAGTGGCGCACATCTCCTGCTGCGCAAATCTCCTGCAGTGACCCTCCCTCGTCGCACACCCTGCGGTGCACATAAATGAAACATTTATTTACAAAAAATAATAATAATTAACTCAAATTCCTAAAAAAAATGTGCGCACACATCGTGCGGCGCACATCTCCTCCGGCACTCATCTCCTGCGACGCATATCTCCTGCGGTGCACATCTCCTGCGGAGCACATCTCCTGCTGCGCACATCTCCGGCGGTGCACATCTCTTGCGGCACACATCCTATGGCACACACCCTTCGTTGCACATAAATGAATAATTTATTTACAAAAAATTTATAATAATTAACTCAAATTAATAAAAAAACTGTGCGCACACATCCTGCGGCGCAAATCTCCTGCTGCGCACATCTCCTGCATTGCAGAACATGCGGTGCACATAAATAAAATTAATAAAAAAACTGTGCGCACACATCCTGCGGCGCACATCTCCTGCGTGCCAATCTCCTGCTGCGCACATCTCCTGCGGTGCACATCTCCTGCGGCGCACATCTCCTGCGGTGCACATCTCCTGCTGCGCACATCTCCTGCGGTGCACATCTCCGCACACATCCTGCGGCGCACATCTTCTGCGGCACTCATCTCCTGCGGCGCATATCTCCTGCGTACACATCTCCTGCGGCGCACACCCTGCGGTGCACATAAATGAAACATTTATTTACAAAAAAATATTATTACATCAAATTAATAAAAAAACTGTGTGCACACATCCTGCTGCGCACATCTCCTGCTGTGCACATCTCCGGTGGCGCATATCGCCTGCGGCGCACATCTCCTGCTTTGTACATCTCCTGCGGCGCACATGTCCTGCGTGCACATCTCCTGCTATGTACATCTCCTGCGCCGCACATCTCCTGCGCCGCACATCTCCTGCTGCGCAAATCTCCTGCAGTGACCCTCCCTCGTCGCACACCCTGCGGTGCACATAAATGAAACATTTATTTACAAAAAATAATAATAATTAACTCAAATTCCTAAAAAAACTGTGCGCACACAGCCTGCGGCGCACATCTCCTGCGGCACTCATCTCCTGCGGCGCATATCTCCTGCGTACACATCTCCTGCGGTGCACATCTCCTGCTGCGCACATCTCCGCCGGTGCATATCTCTTGCGGCGCACATCCTGTGGCGAAAACACCCTGCGTTGCACATAAATGAAACATTTATTTACAAAACAATAAAAAAATAAAATCAAATTAATAAAAAAACTGCGGCACACATCTCCTGCTGCGCATATCGCCTGCGGCGCACATCTCCTGCTATGTAAATCTCCTGCGACTCACATCTCCTGCGGCGCACATCTCCTGCGTAAACATCTCCTGCGGTGCACATCTCCTGCTGCGCACATCTCCTGCGGTGTACATCTCCTGCGTGCACTTCTCCTGCGGTGCACATCTCCTGCGGTGCACATCTCCTGCTGCGCACATCTCCTGTGGTGCACATCTCCTGTTGCGCACATCTCCTGCGGTGCATATCTCTTGCGGCGCACATCCTGTGTTGCGAACCCTAAGTTGCACAAAAATAAAACAGTTATTTACAAAAAAATTAAAATTAAATCATATTAATAAAAAAACTGCGGCACACATCTCCTGCTGCGCATATCGCCTGCGGCGCACATCTCCTGCAGCGCACATCTCAAGTGGTGCACATCTCCTGCTGAGCACATCTCCTGCGGCACACATCTCCTGCTGCGCACATCTCCTGCGGTGCACATCTCCTGCTGCGCACATTTCCGGCGGTGCACATCTCTTGGGGCGCACACCCTGCGGTGCACATAAATGAAACATTTACGTACAAAAAAAAAATAATAATTAACTCAAATTAATAAAAAAAACTGTGCGCACTAATCCTGCAACGCACATCTCCTGCTCTGCACATCTCCTGCTGCGCACATCTCCTGCTCTGCACATCTCCTGTGACGCACATCTTCTGCGGCACACATCTTCTGCGGCACACATCTCCTGCTATAGACATCTCCTGCGGCGCACATCTCCTGCGTGCACATCTCCTGCGTGCACATCTCCTGCGGTGCACATCTCCAGTGCCGCACATCTCCTGCTGCGCAAATCTCCTGCAGTGACCCTCCCTCGTCGCAGACCCTGCGGTGCACATAAATGAAACATTTATTTACAAAAAATAATAATAATTAACTCAAATTACTAAAAAAAGTGTGCGCACACAGCATGCGGCGCACATCTCCTGCGGCACTCATCTCCTGCGACGCATATCTCCTGCGTACACATCTCCTGCGGCGCACATCTCCTGCTGCGCACATCTCCTGCGGTGCACATCTCTTGCGGCGCACATCCTGCGGCGCACACCCTGCGTTGCACATAAATGAAACATTTATTTACAAAAAAATTATAATAATTAACTCAAATTAATAAAAAAACTGTGCGCACACATCCTGCGGCGCAAATCTCCTGCTGCGCACATCTCCTGCATTGCAGAACATAAGATGCACATAAATAAAATTAATAAAAAAACTGTGCGCACACATCCTGCGGCGCACATCTACTGCGGTGCACATCTCCTGCGGTGCACATCTCCTGCTGCGCACATCTCCTGCGGTGCAAATCTCCGCACACATCCTGCGGCGCACATCTCCTGCGGCACTCATCTCCTGCGGCGCATATCTCCTGCGTACACATCTCCTGCGGTGCACATCTCATGCTGAACACATCTCCTGCGGTGTACATCTCCTGTGGTGCACATAAATAAAATTAATAAAAAAACTGTGCGCACACATCCTGCGGCGCACATCTCCTGCGGTGCACATCTCCTGCGGTGCACATCTCCTGCTGCGCACATCTCCTGCGGTGCACATCTCCGCACACATCCTGCGGCGCACATCTCCTGCGGCACTCATCTCCTGCGGCGCAAATCTCCTGCATACACATCTCCTGCGGTGCACATCTCCTGCTGCGCACATCTCCTCCGGTGTACATCTCCTGCGGTGCACATCTCCTGCTGTGCACATCTCCGGCGGTGCATATCTCTTGCGGTGCACATCCTGCGGCGCACACCCTTCGTTGCACATAAATGAAACATTTATTTACAAATAAATTATAATGATTAACTCAAATTAATAAAAAAACTGTGCGCACACATCCTGCGGCGCACATCTCCTGCGTGCTAATCTCCTGCGTGCACTTCTCCTGCGGTGCACATCTCCTGCGGCGCACATCTCCTGCGGTGCACATCTCCTGCTGCGCACATCTCCTAAGGTGCATATCTCTTGCGGCGCACATCCTGCGTTGCGAACCCTGCGTTGCGCATAAATAAAACAGTTATTTACAAAAAAATTAAAATTAAATCATATAAATAAAAAAACTGCGGCACACTTCTCCTGCTGCGCATATCGCCTGCGGCGCACATCTCCTGCAGCGCACATCTCAAGTGGTGCACATCTCCTGCTGAGCACATCTCCTGCGGCACACATCTCCTGCTGCGCACATCTCCTGCGGTGCACATCTCCTGCTGCGCACATTTCCGGCGGTGCACATCTCTTGCGGCGCAGACCCTGCGGTGCACATAAATGAAACATTTACTTACAAAAAAAAATAATAATTAACTCAAATTAATAAAAAAACTGTGCGCACTAATCCTGCAACGCACATCTCCTGCTCTGCACATCTCCTGCTGCGCACATCTCCTGCTCTGCACATCTCCTGTGACGCACATCTCCTGCTGCGCACATCTTCTGCGGCACACATCTCCTGCGGTGCACATCTCCTGCTGCGCGCATCTCCTGCAGTGCACATCTCTTGCGGCGCACATCCTGCGGCGCACACCCTGCGGTGCACATAAATGAAACATTTGTTTACAAAAAAATATTATTACATCAAATTAATAAAAAAACTGTGTGCACACATCCTGCTGCGCACATCTCCTGTTGTGCACATCTCCTGCGTTGCACATCTCCTGCGTGCAGATCTCCTGCAGCGCACATCTCCTGCGGTGCACATCTCCGGTGGCGCATATCGCCTGCGGCGCACATCTCCTGCTGCGCACATCTCCTGCATTGCAGAACATAAGATGCACATAAATAAAATTAATAAAAAAACTGTGCGCACACATCCTGCGGCGCACATCTCCTGCGGCGCACATCTCCTGCGGTGCACATCTCCTGCTGCGCACATCTCCTGCGGTGCACATCTCCGCACACATCCTGCGTCGCACATCTCCTGCGGCGCATATCTCCTGCGTACACATCTCCTGCGGCACACTTCTCCTGCTGCGCATATCGCCTGCGGCGCACATCTCCTGCAGCGCACATCTCAAGTGGTGCACATCTCCTGCTGAGCACATCTCCTGCGGCACACATCTCCTGCTGCGCACATCTCCTGCGGTGCACATCTCCAGCTGCGCACATTTCCGGCGGTGCACATCTCTTGTGGCGCACACCCTGCGGTGCACATAAATGAAACATTTACTTACAAAAAAAATAATAATTAACTCAAATTAATAAAAAAACTGTGCGCACTAATCCTGCAGCGCACATCTCCTGCTCTGCACATCTCCTGCTGCGCACATCTTCTGCAGCACACATCTCCTGCGGTGCACATCTCCTGCTCCGCACATCTCCTGCAGTGCACATCTCTTGCGGCGCACATCCTGCGGCGCACACCCTGCGGTGCACATAAATGAAACATTTATTTACAAAAAAATATTATTACATCAAATTAATAAAAAAACTGTGTGCACACATCCTGCTGCGCACATCTCCTGCTGTGCACATCTCCTGCGTTGCACATCTCCTGCGTGCAGATCTCCTGCGGCACACATCTCCTGCGGTGCACATCTCCGGTGGCGCATATCGCCTGCGGTTCACATCTCCTGCTTTGTACATCTCCTGCGGCGCACATCTCCTGCGTGCACATCTCCTGCTATGTACATCTCCTGCGGCGCACATCTCCTGCGTGCACATCTCCTGCGTACACATCTCCTGCGGTGCACATCTCCTGCTGCGCACATTTCCGGCGGTGCACATCTCTTGCGGCGCACACCCTGCGGTGCACATAAATGAAACATTTACTTACAAAAAAAAATAATAATTAACTCAAATTAATAAAAAAACTGTGCGCACTAATCCTGCAACGCACATCTCCTGCTCTGCACATCTCCTGCTGCGCAGATCTCCTGCTCTGCACATCTCCTGTGAGGCACATCTCCTGCTGCGCACATCTTCTGCGGCACACATCTCCTGCGGTGCACATCTCCTGCTGCGCACATCTCCTGCGGTGCACATCTCTTGCGGCGCTCATCCTGTGGCGCACACCCTGCGGTGCACATAAATGAAACATTTATTTACAAAAAAATAAAAAAATAAAATCAAATTAATAAAAAAACTGCGGCACACATCTCCTGCTGCGCATATCGCCTGCGGCGCACATCTCCTGCTATATACATCTCCTGCGACTCACATCTCCTGCGGCGCACATCTCCTGCAGTGCACATCTCCTGCTGCGCACATCTCCTGCGGTGCAAATCTCTTGCGGCGCACATCCTGCGGCGCACACCCTGCGTTGCACATAAATTAAACATTTATTTAAAAAGAAAATTATAATAATTAACTCAAATTAATAAAAAAACTGTGCGCACACATCCTGCGGCGCAAATCTCCTGCTGCGCATATCTCCTGCATTGCAGAACATAAGATGCACATAAATAAAATTAATAAAAAAACTGTGCGCACACATCCTGCGGCGCACATCTCCTGCGGCGCACATCTCCTGCAGTGCACATCTCCTGCTATGTACATCTCCTGCGGCGCACATCTCCTGCGTGCACATCTCCTGCTATGTACATCTCCTGCGGCGCACATCTCCTGCGGCGCACATCTCCTGCGTGCACATCTCCTGCGACGCATATCTCCTGCGTACACATCTCCTGCGGTGCACATCTCCTGCTGCGCACATCTCCGCCGGTGCATATCTCTTGCGGCGCACCTCCTGCGGCGCACACCCTGCGTTGCACATAAATGAAACATTTATTTACAAAAAAAAAAAAATCAAATCAAATTAATAAAAAAACTGCAGCACACATCTCCTGCTGCGCATATCGCCTGCGGCGCACATCTCCTGCTATGTACATCTCCTGCGACTCACATCTCCTGCGGCGCACATCTCCTGCTGTGCACATCTCCTGCTGCGCACATCTCCTGCGGTGCACATCTCTTGCGGCGCACATCCTGCGGCGCACACCCTGCGTTGCACATAAATGAAACATTTATTTACAAATAAATTATAATAATTAACTCAAATTAATAAAAAAACTGTGCGCACACATCCTGCGGCGCACATCTCCTGCGTTGCACATCTCCTGCGTGCAGATCTCCTGCGGCGCACATCTCCTGCGGTGCACATCTCCGGTGGCGCATATCGCCTGCGGCACACATCTCCTGCTTTGTACATCTCCTGCGGCGCACATGTCCTGCGTGCACATCTCCTGCTATGTACATCTCCTGCGGCGCACATCTCCTGCGGCGCACATCTCCTGCGTGCACATCTCCTGCGGCACTCATCTCCTGCGACGCATATCTCCTGCGTACACATCTCCTGCGGTGCACATCTCCTGCTGCGCACATCTCCGCCGGTGCATATCTCTTGCGGCGCACACCCTTCGTTGCACATAAATGAAACATTTATTTACAAATAAATTATAATAATTAACTCAAATTAATAAAAAAACTGTGCGCACACATCCTGCGGCGCACATCTCCTGCGTGCTAATATCCTGCGTGCACATCTCCTGCGGTGCACATCTCTTGCGGCGCACATCCTGCGGCGCACACCCTGCGGTGCACATAAATGAAACATTTATTTACAAAAAAATATTATTACATCAAATTAATAAAAAAACTGTGTGCACACATCCTGCTGCGCACATCTCCTGCTGTGCACATCTCCTGCGTTGCACATCTCCTGCGGCGCACATCTCCTGCGGCGCACATCTCCTGCGTGCTAATCTCCTGCGTGCACATCTCCTGCGGTGCACATCTCTTGCGGCGCACATCCTGCGGCGCACACCCTGCGGTGCACATAAATGAAACATTTATTTACAAAAAAATATTATTACATCAAATTAATAAGAAAACTGTGTGCACACATCCTGCTGCGCACATCTCCTGCTGTGCACATCTCCTGCGTTGCACATCTCCTGCGGCGCACATCTCCTGCGGCGCACATCTCCTGCGGTGCACATCTCCAGTGGCGCACATCTCCTGTTGCGCAAATCTCCTGCAGTGACCCTCCCTCGTCGCACACCCTGCGGTGCACATAAATGAAACATTTATTTACAAAAAATAATAATAATTAACTCAAATTCCTAAAAAAACTGTGCGCACACAGCCTGCGGCGCACATATCCTGCGGCACTCATCTCCTGCGACGCATATCTCCTGCGTACACATCTCCTGCGGTGCACATCTCCTGCTGCGCACATCTCCGCCGGTGCATATCTCTTGCGGCGCACCTCCTGCGGCGCACACCCTGCGTTGCACATAAATGAAACATTTATTTACAAAAAAAAAAAATCAAATCAAATTAATAAAAAAACTGCGGCACACATCTCCTGCTGCGCATATCGCCTGCGGCGCACATCTCCTGCTATGTACATCTCCTGCGACTCACATCTCCTGCGGCGCACATCTCCTGCTGTGCACATCTCCTGCTGCGCACATCTCCTGCGGTGCACATCTCTTGCGGCGCACATCCTGCGGCGCACACCCTGCGTTGCACATAAATGAAACATTTATTTACAAATAAATTATAATAATTAACTCAAATTAATAAAAAAACTGTGCGCACACATCCTGCGGCGCACATCTCCTGCGTGCTAATCTCCTGCGTGCACTTCTCCTGCGGTGCACATCTCCTGCGGCGCACATCTCCTGCTGCGCACATCTCCTGCGGTGCACATCTCTTGCGGCGCACATCCTGCGGCGCACACCCTGCGGTGCACATAAATGAAACATTTATTTACAAAAAAATATTATTACATCAAATTAATAAAAAAACTGTGTGCACATATCCTGCTGCGCACATCTCCTGCTGTGCACATCTCCTGCGTTGCACATCTCCTGCGTGCAGATCTCCTGCGGCGCACATCTCCTGCGGTGCACATCTCCGGTGGCGCATATCGCCTGCGGCGCACATCTCCTGCTTTGTACATCTCCTGCGGCGCACATGTCCTGCGTGCACATCTCCTGCTATGTACATCTCCTGCGGCGCACATCTCCTGCGGCGCACATCTCCTGCGTGCACATCTCCTGCGGCACTCATCTCCTGCGACGCATATCTCCTGCGTACACATCTCCTGCGGTGCACATCTCCTGCTGCGCACATCTCCGCCGGTGCATATCTCTTGCGGCGCACACCCTTCGTTGCACATAAATGAAACATTTATTTACAAATAAATTATAATAATTAACTCAAATTAATAAAAAAACTGTGCGCACACATCCTGCGGCGCACATCTCCTGCGTGCTAATCTCCTGCGTGCACATCTCCTGCGGTGCACATCTCTTGCGGCGCACATCCTGCGGCGCACACCCTGCGGTGCACATAAATGAAACATTTATTTACAAAAAAATATTATTACATCAAATTAATAAAAAAACTGTGTGCACACATCCTGCTGCGCACATCTCCTGCTGTGCACATCTCCTGCGTTGCACATCTCCTGCGGCGCACATCTCCTGCGGCGCACATCTCCTGCGTGCTAATCTCCTGCGTGCACATCTCCTGCGGTGCACATCTCTTGCGGCGCACATCCTGCGGCGCACACCCTGCGGTGCACATAAATGAAACATTTATTTACAAAAAAATATTATTACATCAAATTAATAAAAAAACTGTGTGCACACATCCTGCTGCGCACATCTCCTGCTGTGCACATCTCCTGCGTTGCACATCTCCTGCGGCGCACATCTCCTGCGGCGCACATCTCCTGCGGTGCACATCTCCAGTGGCGCACATCTCCTGTTGCGCAAATCTCCTGCAGTGACCCTCCCTCGTCGCACACCCTGCGGTGCACATAAATGAAACATTTATTTACAAAAAAATATTATTACATCAAATTAATAAAAAAACTGTGTGCACACATCCTGCTGCGCACATCTCCTGCTGTGCACATCTCCTGCGTTGCACATCTCCTGCGGCGCACATCTCCTGCGGCGCACATCTCCTGCGGTGCACATCTCCAGTGGCGCACATCTCCTGTTGCGCAAATCTCCTGCAGTGACCCTCCCTCGTCGCACACCCTGCGGTGCACATAAATGAAACATTTATTTACAAAAAATAATAATAATTAACTCAAATTCCTAAAAAAACTGTGCGCACACAGCCTGCGGCGCACATATCCTGCGGCACTCATCTCCTGCGACGCATATCTCCTGCGTACACATCTCCTGCGGTGCACATCTCCTGCTGCGCACATCTCCGCCGGTGCATATCTCTTGCGGCGCACCTCCTGCGGCGCACACCCTGCGTTGCACATAAATGAAACATTTATTTACAAAAAATAAAAAATCAAATCAAATTAATAAAAAAACTGCGGCACACATCTCCTGCTGCGCATATCGCCTGCGGCGCACATCTCCTGCTATGTACATCTCCTGCGACTCACATCTCCTGCGGCGCACATCTCCTGCTGTGCACATCTCCTGCTGCGCACATCTCCTGCGGTGCACATCTCTTGCGGCGCACATCCTGCGGCGCACACCCTGCGTTGCACATAAATGAAACATTTATTTACAAATAAATTATAATAATTAACTCAAATTAATAAAAAAACTGTGCGCACACATCCTGCGGCGCACATCTCCTGCGTGCTAATCTCCTGCGTGCACTTCTCCTGCGGTGCACATCTCCTGCGGCGCACATCTCCTGCTGCGCACATCTCCTGCGGTGCACATCTCTTGCGGCGCACATCCTGCGGCGCACACCCTGCGGTGCACATAAATGAAACATTTATTTACAAAAAAATATTATTACATCAAATTAATAAAAAAACTGTGTGCACACATCCTGCTGCGCACATCTCCTGCTGTGCACATCTCCTGCGTTGCACATCTCCTGCGTGCAGATCTCCTGCGGCGCACATCTCCTGCGGTGCACATCTCCGGTGGCGCATATCGCCTGCGGCGCACATCTCCTGCTTTGTACATCTCCTGCGGCGCACATGTCCTGCGTGCACATCTCCTGCTATGTACATCTCCTGCGGCGCACATCTCCTGCGGCGCACATCTCCTGCGTGCACATCTCCTGCGTGCACATCTCCTGCGGTGCACATCTCCAGTGGCGCACATCTCCTGCTGCGCAAATCTCCTGCAGTGACCCTCCCTCGTCGCACACCCTGCGGTGCACATAAATGAAACATTTATTTACAAAAAATAATAATAATTAACTAAAATTCGTAAAAAAACTGTGCGCACACAGCCTGCGGCGCACATCTCCTGCGGCACTCATCTCCTGCGGCGCATATCTCCTGCGTACACATCTCCTGCGGTGCACATCTCCTGCTGCGCACATCTCCGCCGGTGCATATCTCTTGCGGCGCACATCCTGCGGCGAAAACACCCTGCGTTGCACATAAATGAAACATTTATTTACAAAACAATAAAAAAATAAAATAAAATTAATAAAAAAACTGCGGCACACATCTCCTGCTGCGCATATCTCCTGCGGCGCACATCTCCTGCTATGTACATCTCCTGCGACTCACATCTCCTGCGGCGCACATCTCCTGCAGTGCACATCTCCTGCTGCGCACATCTCCTGCGGTGCACATCTCTTGCGGCGCACATCCTGCGGCGCACACCCTGCGTTGCACATAAATGAAACATTTATTTACAAAAAATTATAATAATTAACTCAAATTAATAAAAAAACTGTGCGCACACATCATGCGGCGCAAATCTCCTGCTGCGCACATCTCCTGCATTGCAGAACATAAGATGCACATAAATAAAATTAATAAAAAAACTGTGCGCACACATCCTGCGGCGCACATCTCCTGCGGCGCACATCTCCTGCGGTGCACATCTCCTGCTGCGCACATCTCCTGCGGTGCACATCTCTTGCGGCGCACATCCTGCGGCGCACACCCTGCGTTGCACATAAATGAAACATTTATTTACAAAAAAATTATAATAATTAACTCAAATTAATAAAAAAACTGTGCGCACACATCCTGCGGCGCAAATCTCCTGCTGCGCACATCTCCTGCATTGCAGAACATAAGATGCACATAAATAAAATTAATAAAAAAACTGTGCGCACACATCCTGCGGTGCACATCTCCTGCGGCGCACATCTCCTGCGGTGCACATCTCCTGCTATGTACATCTCCTGCGGCGCAAATCTTCTGCGGCGCACATCTCCTGCGTGCACATCTCCTGCTATGTACATCTCCTGCGGCGCACATCTCCTGCGGCGCACATCTCCTGCGTGCACATCTCCTGCGTGCACATCTCCTGCGGTGCACATCTCCTGCTATGTACATCTCCTGCGGCGCACATCTCCTGCGGCGCACATCTCCTGCGTGCACATCTCCTGCTATGTACATCTCCTGCGGCGCACATCCTGCGTTGCGAACCCTGCATTGCACATAAATAAAACAGTTATTTACAAAAAAAATTAAAATTAAATCATATTAATAAAAAAACTGCGGCACACATCTCCTGCTGCGCATATCGCCTGCGGCGCACATCTCCTGCAGCGCACATCTCAAGTGGTGCACATCTCCTGCTGAGCACATCTCCTGCGGCACACATCTCCTGCTGCGCAAATCTCATGCGGTGCACATCTCCTGCTTCGCACATTTCCGGCGGTGCACATCTCTTGCGGCGCACACCCTGCGGTGCACATAAATGAAACATTTACTTACAAAAAAAATAATAATTAACCCAAATTAATAAAAAAACTGTGCGCACTAATCCTGCAACGCACATGTCCTGCTCTGCACATCTCCTGCTGCTCACATCTCCTGCTCTGCACATCTCCTGCTCTGCACATCTCCTGCTGCGCACATCTTCTGCGGCACACATCTCCTGCGGTGCACATCTCCTGCTGCGCACATCTCCTGCGGTGCACATCTCTTGCGGCGCACATCCTGCGGCGCACACCCTGCGGTGCACATAAATGAAAAATTTATTTACAAAAAAATATTATTACATCAAATTAATAAAAAAACTGTGTGCACACATCCTGCTGCGCACATCTCCTGCTGTGCACATCTCCTGCGTTGCACATCTCCTGCGTGCAGATCTCCTGCGGCGCACATCTCCTGCGGTGCACATCTCCGGTGGCGCATATCGCCTGTGGCGCACATCTCCTGCTTTGTACATCTCCTGCGGCGCACATGTCCTGCGTGCACATCTCCTGCTATGTACATCTCCTGCGGTGCACATAACCTGCGGCGCACATCTCCTGCGTGCACATCTCCTGCGTGCACATCTCCTGCGGTGCACATCTCCAGTGGCGCACATCTCCTGCTGCGCATATCTCCTGCAGTGACCCTCCCTCGTCGCACACCCTGCGGTGCACATAAATGAAACATTTATTTACAAAAAATAATAAAAATTAACTCAAATTCCTAAAAACACTGTGCGCACACAGCCTGCGGCGCACATCTCCTGCGGCACTCATCTCCTGCGGCGCATATCTCCTGCGTACACATCTCCTGCGGTGCACATCTCCTGCTGCGCACATTTCCGCCGGTGCATATCTCTTGCGGCGCACATCCTGCGGCGAAAACACCCTGCGTTGCACATAAATGAAACATTTATTTACAAAACAATAAAAAATTAAATAAAATTAATAAAAAAACTGCGGCACACACCTCCTGCTGCGCATATCGCCTGCGGCGCACATCTCCTGCTATGTACATCTCCTGCGACTCACATCTCCTGCGGCGCACATCTCCTGCAGTGCACATGTCCTGCTGCGCACATCTCCTGCGGTGCACATCTCTTGCGGCGCACATCCTGCGGCGCATACCCTGCGTTGCACATAAATGAAACATTTATTTACAAAAAAATTATAATAATTAACTCAAATTAATAAAAAAACTGTGCGCACACATCCTGCGGCGCAAATCTCCTGCTGCGCACATCTCCTGCATTGCAAAACATAAGATGCACATAAATAAAATTAATAAAAAAACTGTGCGCACACATCCTGCGGCGCACATCTCCTGCGGCGCACATCTCCTGCGGTGCACATCTCCTGCTGCGCACATCTCCTGCGGTGCACATCTCTTGCGGCGCACATCCTGCGGCGCACACCCTGCGTTGCACATAAATGAAACATTTATTTACAAAAAATTTATAATAATTAACTCAAATTAATAAAAAAACTGTGCGCACACATCCTGCGGCGCAAATCTCCTGCTGCGCACATCTCCTGCATTGCAGAACATAAGATGCAAATAAATAAAATTAATAAAAAAACCGTGCGCACACGTCCTGCGGCGCACATCTCATGCGGTGCACATCTCCTGCGGTGCACATCTCCTGCTGCGCACATATTCTGCGGTGCACATCTCCGCACACATCCTGCGGCGCACATCTCCTGCGGCACTCATATCCTGCGGCGCATATCTCCTGCGTACACATCTCCTGCGGTGCACATCTCCTGCTGCGCACATCTCCGGCGGTGCATATCTCTTGCGGCGCACATCCTGCGGCGCACATATCCTGCGGTGCACATCTCCTGAGGCGCACATCTCCTGCGGTGCACATCTCCTGCGGAGCACATCTCCTGCTGCGCACATCTCCGGCGGTGCACATCTCTTGCGGAACACATCCTGTGGCGCACACCCTTCGTTGCACATAAATGAAACATTTATTTACAAAAAATTTATAATAATTAACTCAAATTAATAAAAAAACTGTGCGCACACATCCTGCGGCGCACATCTCCTGCGTGCCAATCTCCTGCTGCGCACATCTCCTGCGGTGCACATCTCCTGCGGCGCACATCTCCTGCGGTGCACATCTCCTGCTGCGCACATCTCCTGCGGTGCACATCTCCGCACACATCCTGCGGCGCACATCTTCTGCGGCACTCATCTCCTGCGGCGCATATCTCCTGTGTACACATCTCCTGCGGTGCACATCTCCTGCGGCGCACTTCTCCTGCGTGCACATCTCCTGCGTGCACATCTCCTGCGGTGCACATCTCCAGTGGCGCACATCTCCTGCTGCGCAAATCTCCTGCAGTGACCCTCCCTCGTCGCACACCCTGCGGTGCACATAAATGAAACATTTATTTACAAAAAATAATAATAATTAACTCAAATTCCTAAAAAAACTGTGCGCACACATCCTGCGGCGCACATCTCCTGCGGCACTCATCTCCTGCGGCGCATATCTCCTGCGTACACATCTCCTGCGGTGCACATCTCCTGCTGCGCACATCTCCTGCGGTGTACATCTCCTGCGGTGCAAATCTCCTGCCGCGCACATCTCCGGCGGCGGCGCACATCCTGCGGCGCACACCCTTCGTTGCACATAAATGAAACATTTATTTACAAATAAATTATAATAATTAACTCAAATTAATAAAAAAACTGTATGCACACATCCTGCGGCGCACATCTCCTGCGTGCTAATCTCCTGCTCTGCACATCTCCTGTGACGCACATCTCCTGCTGCGCACATCTTCTGCGGCACACATCTCCTGCGGTGCACATCTCCTGCTGCGCGCATCTCCTGCTCTGCACATCTCCTGTGACGCACATCTCCTGCTGCGCACATCTTCTGCGGCACACATCTCCTGCGGTGCACATCTCCTGCTGCGCGCATCTCCTGCAGTGCACATCTCTTGCGGTGCACATAAATAAAATTAATAAAAAAACTGTGCGCACACATCCTGCGGCGCACATCTCCTGCGTGCCAATCTCCTGCTGCGCACATCTCCTGCGGTGCACATCTCCTGCGGCGCACATCTCCTGCGGTGCACATCTCCTGCTGCGCACATCTCCTGCGGTGCACATCTCCGCACACATCCTGCGGCGCACATCTCCTGCGGCACTCATCTCCTGCGGCGCAAATCTCCTGCATACACATCTCCTGCGGTGCACATCTCCTGCTGCGCACATATAAATAAAAAAACTGCGGCACACTTCTCCTGCTGCGCATATCGCCTGCGGCGCACATCTCCTGCAGCGCACATCTCAAGTGGTGCACATCTCCTGCTGAGCACATCTCCTGCGGCACACATCTCCTGCGTGCCAATCTCCTGCTGCGCACATCTCCTGCGGTGCACATCTCCTGCTGCGCACATTTCCGGCGGTGCACATCTCTTGCGGCGCAGACCCTGCGGTGCACATAAATGAAACATTTACTTACAAAAAAAAATAATAATTAACTCAAATTAATAAAAAAACTGTGCGCACTAATCCTGCAACGCACATCTCCTGCTCTGCACATCTCCTGCTGCGCACATCTCCTGCTCTGCACATCTCCTGTGACGCACATCTCCTGCTGCGCACATCTTCTGCGGCACACATCTCCTGCGGTGCACATCTCCTGCTGCGCGCATCTCCTGCAGTGCACATCTCTTGCGGCGCACATCCTGCGGCGCACACCCTGCGGTGCACATAAATGAAACATTTGTTTACAAAAAAATATTATTACATCAAATTAATAAAAAAACTGTGTGCACACATCCTGCTGCGCACATCTCCTGTTGTGCACATCTCCTGCGTTGCACATCTCCTGCGTGCAGATCTCCTGCAGCGCACATCTCCTGCGGTGCACATCTCCGGTGGCGCATATCGCCTGCGGCGCACATCTCCTGCTGCGCACATCTCCTGCATTGCAGAACATAAGATGCACATAAATAAAATTAATAAAAAAACTGTGCGCACACATCCTGCGGCGCACATCTCCTGCGGCGCACATCTCCTGCGGTGCACATCTCCTGCTGCGCACATCTCCTGCGGTGCACATCTCCGCACACATCCTGCGTCGCACATCTCCTGCGGCGCATATCTCCTGCGTACACATCTCCTGCGGCACACTTCTCCTGCTGCGCATATCGCCTGCGGCGCACATCTCCTGCAGCGCACATCTCAAGTGGTGCACATCTCCTGCTGAGCACATCTCCTGCGGCACACATCTCCTGCTGCGCACATCTCCTGCGGTGCACATCTCCAGCTGCGCACATTTCCGGCGGTGCACATCTCTTGTGGCGCACACCCTGCGGTGCACATAAATGAAACATTTACTTACAAAAAAAATAATAATTAACTCAAATTAATAAAAAAACTGTGCGCACTAATCCTGCAGCGCACATCTCCTGCTCTGCACATCTCCTGCTGCGCACATCTTCTGCAGCACACATCTCCTGCGGTGCACATCTCCTGCTCCGCACATCTCCTGCAGTGCACATCTCTTGCGGCGCACATCCTGCGGCGCACACCCTGCGGTGCACATAAATGAAACATTTATTTACAAAAAAATATTATTACATCAAATTAATAAAAAAACTGTGTGCACACATCCTGCTGCGCACATCTCCTGCTGTGCACATCTCCTGCGTTGCACATCTCCTGCGTGCAGATCTCCTGCGGCACACATCTCCTGCGGTGCACATCTCCGGTGGCGCATATCGCCTGCGGTTCACATCTCCTGCTTTGTACATCTCCTGCGGCGCACATCTCCTGCGTGCACATCTCCTGCTATGTACATCTCCTGCGGCGCACATCTCCTGCGTGCACATCTCCTGCGTACACATCTCCTGCGGTGCACATCTCCTGCTGCGCACATTTCCGGCGGTGCACATCTCTTGCGGCGCACACCCTGCGGTGCACATAAATGAAACATTTACTTACAAAAAAAAATAATAATTAACTCAAATTAATAAAAAAACTGTGCGCACTAATCCTGCAACGCACATCTCCTGCTCTGCACATCTCCTGCTGCGCAGATCTCCTGCTCTGCACATCTCCTGTGAGGCACATCTCCTGCTGCGCACATCTTCTGCGGCACACATCTCCTGCGGTGCACATCTCCTGCTGCGCACATCTCCTGCGGTGCACATCTCTTGCGGCGCTCATCCTGTGGCGCACACCCTGCGGTGCACATAAATGAAACATTTATTTACAAAAAAATAAAAAAATAAAATCAAATTAATAAAAAAACTGCGGCACACATCTCCTGCTGCGCATATCGCCTGCGGCGCACATCTCCTGCTATATACATCTCCTGCGACTCACATCTCCTGCGGCGCACATCTCCTGCAGTGCACATCTCCTGCTGCGCACATCTCCTGCGGTGCAAATCTCTTGCGGCGCACATCCTGCGGCGCACACCCTGCGTTGCACATAAATTAAACATTTATTTAAAAAGAAAATTATAATAATTAACTCAAATTAATAAAAAAACTGTGCGCACACATCCTGCGGCGCAAATCTCCTGCTGCGCATATCTCCTGCATTGCAGAACATAAGATGCACATAAATAAAATTAATAAAAAAACTGTGCGCACACATCCTGCGGCGCACATCTCCTGCGGCGCACATCTCCTGCAGTGCACATCTCCTGCTATGTACATCTCCTGCGGCGCACATCTCCTGCGTGCACATCTCCTGCTATGTACATCTCCTGCGGCGCACATCTCCTGCGGCGCACATCTCCTGCGTGCACATCTCCTGCGACGCATATCTCCTGCGTACACATCTCCTGCGGTGCACATCTCCTGCTGCGCACATCTCCGCCGGTGCATATCTCTTGCGGCGCACCTCCTGCGGCGCACACCCTGCGTTGCACATAAATGAAACATTTATTTACAAAAAAAAAAAAATCAAATCAAATTAATAAAAAAACTGCAGCACACATCTCCTGCTGCGCATATCGCCTGCGGCGCACATCTCCTGCTATGTACATCTCCTGCGACTCACATCTCCTGCGGCGCACATCTCCTGCTGTGCACATCTCCTGCTGCGCACATCTCCTGCGGTGCACATCTCTTGCGGCGCACATCCTGCGGCGCACACCCTGCGTTGCACATAAATGAAACATTTATTTACAAATAAATTATAATAATTAACTCAAATTAATAAAAAAACTGTGCGCACACATCCTGCGGCGCACATCTCCTGCGTTGCACATCTCCTGCGTGCAGATCTCCTGCGGCGCACATCTCCTGCGGTGCACATCTCCGGTGGCGCATATCGCCTGCGGCACACATCTCCTGCTTTGTACATCTCCTGCGGCGCACATGTCCTGCGTGCACATCTCCTGCTATGTACATCTCCTGCGGCGCACATCTCCTGCGGCGCACATCTCCTGCGTGCACATCTCCTGCGGCACTCATCTCCTGCGACGCATATCTCCTGCGTACACATCTCCTGCGGTGCACATCTCCTGCTGCGCACATCTCCGCCGGTGCATATCTCTTGCGGCGCACACCCTTCGTTGCACATAAATGAAACATTTATTTACAAATAAATTATAATAATTAACTCAAATTAATAAAAAAACTGTGCGCACACATCCTGCGGCGCACATCTCCTGCGTGCTAATATCCTGCGTGCACATCTCCTGCGGTGCACATCTCTTGCGGCGCACATCCTGCGGCGCACACCCTGCGGTGCACATAAATGAAACATTTATTTACAAAAAAATATTATTACATCAAATTAATAAAAAAACTGTGTGCACACATCCTGCTGCGCACATCTCCTGCTGTGCACATCTCCTGCGTTGCACATCTCCTGCGGCGCACATCTCCTGCGGCGCACATCTCCTGCGTGCTAATCTCCTGCGTGCACATCTCCTGCGGTGCACATCTCTTGCGGCGCACATCCTGCGGCGCACACCCTGCGGTGCACATAAATGAAACATTTATTTACAAAAAAATATTATTACATCAAATTAATAAGAAAACTGTGTGCACACATCCTGCTGCGCACATCTCCTGCTGTGCACATCTCCTGCGTTGCACATCTCCTGCGGCGCACATCTCCTGCGGCGCACATCTCCTGCGGTGCACATCTCCAGTGGCGCACATCTCCTGTTGCGCAAATCTCCTGCAGTGACCCTCCCTCGTCGCACACCCTGCGGTGCACATAAATGAAACATTTATTTACAAAAAATAATAATAATTAACTCAAATTCCTAAAAAAACTGTGCGCACACAGCCTGCGGCGCACATATCCTGCGGCACTCATCTCCTGCGACGCATATCTCCTGCGTACACATCTCCTGCGGTGCACATCTCCTGCTGCGCACATCTCCGCCGGTGCATATCTCTTGCGGCGCACCTCCTGCGGCGCACACCCTGCGTTGCACATAAATGAAACATTTATTTACAAAAAAAAAAAATCAAATCAAATTAATAAAAAAACTGCGGCACACATCTCCTGCTGCGCATATCGCCTGCGGCGCACATCTCCTGCTATGTACATCTCCTGCGACTCACATCTCCTGCGGCGCACATCTCCTGCTGTGCACATCTCCTGCTGCGCACATCTCCTGCGGTGCACATCTCTTGCGGCGCACATCCTGCGGCGCACACCCTGCGTTGCACATAAATGAAACATTTATTTACAAATAAATTATAATAATTAACTCAAATTAATAAAAAAACTGTGCGCACACATCCTGCGGCGCACATCTCCTGCGTGCTAATCTCCTGCGTGCACTTCTCCTGCGGTGCACATCTCCTGCGGCGCACATCTCCTGCTGCGCACATCTCCTGCGGTGCACATCTCTTGCGGCGCACATCCTGCGGCGCACACCCTGCGGTGCACATAAATGAAACATTTATTTACAAAAAAATATTATTACATCAAATTAATAAAAAAACTGTGTGCACATATCCTGCTGCGCACATCTCCTGCTGTGCACATCTCCTGCGTTGCACATCTCCTGCGTGCAGATCTCCTGCGGCGCACATCTCCTGCGGTGCACATCTCCGGTGGCGCATATCGCCTGCGGCGCACATCTCCTGCTTTGTACATCTCCTGCGGCGCACATGTCCTGCGTGCACATCTCCTGCTATGTACATCTCCTGCGGCGCACATCTCCTGCGGCGCACATCTCCTGCGTGCACATCTCCTGCGGCACTCATCTCCTGCGACGCATATCTCCTGCGTACACATCTCCTGCGGTGCACATCTCCTGCTGCGCACATCTCCGCCGGTGCATATCTCTTGCGGCGCACACCCTTCGTTGCACATAAATGAAACATTTATTTACAAATAAATTATAATAATTAACTCAAATTAATAAAAAAACTGTGCGCACACATCCTGCGGCGCACATCTCCTGCGTGCTAATCTCCTGCGTGCACATCTCCTGCGGTGCACATCTCTTGCGGCGCACATCCTGCGGCGCACACCCTGCGGTGCACATAAATGAAACATTTATTTACAAAAAAATATTATTACATCAAATTAATAAAAAAACTGTGTGCACACATCCTGCTGCGCACATCTCCTGCTGTGCACATCTCCTGCGTTGCACATCTCCTGCGGCGCACATCTCCTGCGGCGCACATCTCCTGCGTGCTAATCTCCTGCGTGCACATCTCCTGCGGTGCACATCTCTTGCGGCGCACATCCTGCGGCGCACACCCTGCGGTGCACATAAATGAAACATTTATTTACAAAAAAATATTATTACATCAAATTAATAAAAAAACTGTGTGCACACATCCTGCTGCGCACATCTCCTGCTGTGCACATCTCCTGCGTTGCACATCTCCTGCGGCGCACATCTCCTGCGGCGCACATCTCCTGCGGTGCACATCTCCAGTGGCGCACATCTCCTGTTGCGCAAATCTCCTGCAGTGACCCTCCCTCGTCGCACACCCTGCGGTGCACATAAATGAAACATTTATTTACAAAAAAATATTATTACATCAAATTAATAAAAAAACTGTGTGCACACATCCTGCTGCGCACATCTCCTGCTGTGCACATCTCCTGCGTTGCACATCTCCTGCGGCGCACATCTCCTGCGGCGCACATCTCCTGCGGTGCACATCTCCAGTGGCGCACATCTCCTGTTGCGCAAATCTCCTGCAGTGACCCTCCCTCGTCGCACACCCTGCGGTGCACATAAATGAAACATTTATTTACAAAAAATAATAATAATTAACTCAAATTCCTAAAAAAACTGTGCGCACACAGCCTGCGGCGCACATATCCTGCGGCACTCATCTCCTGCGACGCATATCTCCTGCGTACACATCTCCTGCGGTGCACATCTCCTGCTGCGCACATCTCCGCCGGTGCATATCTCTTGCGGCGCACCTCCTGCGGCGCACACCCTGCGTTGCACATAAATGAAACATTTATTTACAAAAAATAAAAAATCAAATCAAATTAATAAAAAAACTGCGGCACACATCTCCTGCTGCGCATATCGCCTGCGGCGCACATCTCCTGCTATGTACATCTCCTGCGACTCACATCTCCTGCGGCGCACATCTCCTGCTGTGCACATCTCCTGCTGCGCACATCTCCTGCGGTGCACATCTCTTGCGGCGCACATCCTGCGGCGCACACCCTGCGTTGCACATAAATGAAACATTTATTTACAAATAAATTATAATAATTAACTCAAATTAATAAAAAAACTGTGCGCACACATCCTGCGGCGCACATCTCCTGCGTGCTAATCTCCTGCGTGCACTTCTCCTGCGGTGCACATCTCCTGCGGCGCACATCTCCTGCTGCGCACATCTCCTGCGGTGCACATCTCTTGCGGCGCACATCCTGCGGCGCACACCCTGCGGTGCACATAAATGAAACATTTATTTACAAAAAAATATTATTACATCAAATTAATAAAAAAACTGTGTGCACACATCCTGCTGCGCACATCTCCTGCTGTGCACATCTCCTGCGTTGCACATCTCCTGCGTGCAGATCTCCTGCGGCGCACATCTCCTGCGGTGCACATCTCCGGTGGCGCATATCGCCTGCGGCGCACATCTCCTGCTTTGTACATCTCCTGCGGCGCACATGTCCTGCGTGCACATCTCCTGCTATGTACATCTCCTGCGGCGCACATCTCCTGCGGCGCACATCTCCTGCGTGCACATCTCCTGCGTGCACATCTCCTGCGGTGCACATCTCCAGTGGCGCACATCTCCTGCTGCGCAAATCTCCTGCAGTGACCCTCCCTCGTCGCACACCCTGCGGTGCACATAAATGAAACATTTATTTACAAAAAATAATAATAATTAACTAAAATTCGTAAAAAAACTGTGCGCACACAGCCTGCGGCGCACATCTCCTGCGGCACTCATCTCCTGCGGCGCATATCTCCTGCGTACACATCTCCTGCGGTGCACATCTCCTGCTGCGCACATCTCCGCCGGTGCATATCTCTTGCGGCGCACATCCTGCGGCGAAAACACCCTGCGTTGCACATAAATGAAACATTTATTTACAAAACAATAAAAAAATAAAATAAAATTAATAAAAAAACTGCGGCACACATCTCCTGCTGCGCATATCTCCTGCGGCGCACATCTCCTGCTATGTACATCTCCTGCGACTCACATCTCCTGCGGCGCACATCTCCTGCAGTGCACATCTCCTGCTGCGCACATCTCCTGCGGTGCACATCTCTTGCGGCGCACATCCTGCGGCGCACACCCTGCGTTGCACATAAATGAAACATTTATTTACAAAAAAATTATAATAATTAACTCAAATTAATAAAAAAACTGTGCGCACACATCATGCGGCGCAAATCTCCTGCTGCGCACATCTCCTGCATTGCAGAACATAAGATGCACATAAATAAAATTAATAAAAAAACTGTGCGCACACATCCTGCGGCGCACATCTCCTGCGGCGCACATCTCCTGCGGTGCACATCTCCTGCTGCGCACATCTCCTGCGGTGCACATCTCTTGCGGCGCACATCCTGCGGCGCACACCCTGCGTTGCACATAAATGAAACATTTATTTACAAAAAAATTATAATAATTAACTCAAATTAATAAAAAAACTGTGCGCACACATCCTGCGGCGCAAATCTCCTGCTGCGCACATCTCCTGCATTGCAGAACATAAGATGCACATAAATAAAATTAATAAAAAAACTGTGCGCACACATCCTGCGGTGCACATCTCCTGCGGCGCACATCTCCTGCGGTGCACATCTCCTGCTATGTACATCTCCTGCGGCGCAAATCTTCTGCGGCGCACATCTCCTGCGTGCACATCTCCTGCTATGTACATCTCCTGCGGCGCACATCTCCTGCGGCGCACATCTCCTGCGTGCACATCTCCTGCGTGCACATCTCCTGCGGTGCACATCTCCTGCTATGTACATCTCCTGCGGCGCACATCTCCTGCGGCGCACATCTCCTGCGTGCACATCTCCTGCTATGTACATCTCCTGCGGCGCACATCCTGCGTTGCGAACCCTGCATTGCACATAAATAAAACAGTTATTTACAAAAAAAATTAAAATTAAATCATATTAATAAAAAAACTGCGGCACACATCTCCTGCTGCGCATATCGCCTGCGGCGCACATCTCCTGCAGCGCACATCTCAAGTGGTGCACATCTCCTGCTGAGCACATCTCCTGCGGCACACATCTCCTGCTGCGCAAATCTCATGCGGTGCACATCTCCTGCTTCGCACATTTCCGGCGGTGCACATCTCTTGCGGCGCACACCCTGCGGTGCACATAAATGAAACATTTACTTACAAAAAAAATAATAATTAACCCAAATTAATAAAAAAACTGTGCGCACTAATCCTGCAACGCACATGTCCTGCTCTGCACATCTCCTGCTGCTCACATCTCCTGCTCTGCACATCTCCTGCTCTGCACATCTCCTGCTGCGCACATCTTCTGCGGCACACATCTCCTGCGGTGCACATCTCCTGCTGCGCACATCTCCTGCGGTGCACATCTCTTGCGGCGCACATCCTGCGGCGCACACCCTGCGGTGCACATAAATGAAAAATTTATTTACAAAAAAATATTATTACATCAAATTAATAAAAAAACTGTGTGCACACATCCTGCTGCGCACATCTCCTGCTGTGCACATCTCCTGCGTTGCACATCTCCTGCGTGCAGATCTCCTGCGGCGCACATCTCCTGCGGTGCACATAAATGAAACATTTATTTACAAAAAATAATAAAAATTAACTCAAATTCCTAAAAACACTGTGCGCACACAGCCTGCGGCGCACATCTCCTGCGGCACTCATCTCCTGCGGCGCATATCTCCTGCGTACACATCTCCTGCGGTGCACATCTCCTGCTGCGCACATTTCCGCCGGTGCATATCTCTTGCGGCGCACATCCTGCGGCGAAAACACCCTGCGTTGCACATAAATGAAACATTTATTTACAAAACAATAAAAAATTAAATAAAATTAATAAAAAAACTGCGGCACACACCTCCTGCTGCGCATATCGCCTGCGGCGCACGTCTCCTGCTATGTACATCTCCTGCGACTCACATCTCCTGCGGCGCACATCTCCTGCAGTGCACATCTCCTGCTGCGCACATCTCCTGCGGTGCACATCTCTTGCGGCGCACATCCTGCGGCGCATACCCTGCGTTGCACATAAATGAAACATTTATTTACAAAAAAATTATAATAATTAACTCAAATTAATAAAAAAACTGTGCGCACACATCCTGCGGCGCAAATCTCCTGCTGCGCACATCTCCTGCATTGCAAAACATAAGATGCACATAAATAAAATTAATAAAAAAACTGTGCGCACACATCCTGCGGCGCACATCTCCTGCGGCGCACATCTCCTGCGGTGCACATCTCCTGCTGCGCACATCTCCTGCGGTGCACATCTCTTGCGGCGCACATCCTGCGGCGCACACCCTGCGTTGCACATAAATGAAACATTTATTTACAAAAAATTTATAATAATTAACTCAAATTAATAAAAAAACTGTGCGCACACATCCTGCGGCGCAAATCTCCTGCTGCGCACATCTCCTGCATTGCAGAACATAAGATGCAAATAAATAAAATTAATAAAAAAACCGTGCGCACACGTCCTGCGGCGCACATCTCATGCGGTGCACATCTCCTGCGGTGCACATCTCCTGCTGCGCACATATTCTGCGGTGCACATCTCCGCACACATCCTGCGGCGCACATCTCCTGCGGCACTCATATCCTGCGGCGCATATCTCCTGCGTACACATCTCCTGCGGTGCACATCTCCTGCTGCGCACATCTCCGGCGGTGCATATCTCTTGCGGCGCACATCCTGCGGCGCACATATCCTGCGGTGCACATCTCCTGAGGCGCACATCTCCTGCGGTGCACATCTCCTGCGGAGCACATCTCCTGCTGCGCACATCTCCGGCGGTGCACATCTCTTGCGGAACACATCCTGTGGCGCACACCCTTCGTTGCACATAAATGAAACATTTATTTACAAAAAATTTATAATAATTAACTCAAATTAATAAAAAAACTGTGCGCACACATCCTGCGGCGCACATCTCCTGCGTGCCAATCTCCTGCTGCGCACATCTCCTGCGGTGCACATCTCCTGCGGCGCACATCTCCTGCGGTGCACATCTCCTGCTGCGCACATCTCCTGCGGTGCACATCTCCGCACACATCCTGCGGCGCACATCTTCTGCGGCACTCATCTCCTGCGGCGCATATCTCCTGTGTACACATCTCCTGCGGTGCACATCTCCTGCGGCGCACTTCTCCTGCGTGCACATCTCCTGCGTGCACATCTCCTGCGGTGCACATCTCCAGTGGCGCACATCTCCTGCTGCGCAAATCTCCTGCAGTGACCCTCCCTCGTCGCACACCCTGCGGTGCACATAAATGAAACATTTATTTACAAAAAATAATAATAATTAACTCAAATTCCTAAAAAAACTGTGCGCACACATCCTGCGGCGCACATCTCCTGCGGCACTCATCTCCTGCGGCGCATATCTCCTGCGTACACATCTCCTGCGGTGCACATCTCCTGCTGCGCACATCTCCTGCGGTGTACATCTCCTGCGGTGCAAATCTCCTGCCGCGCACATCTCCGGCGGCGGCGCACATCCTGCGGCGCACACCCTTCGTTGCACATAAATGAAACATTTATTTACAAATAAATTATAATAATTAACTCAAATTAATAAAAAAACTGTATGCACACATCCTGCGGCGCACATCTCCTGCGTGCTAATCTCCTGCGTGCACTTCTCCTGCGGTGCACATCTCCTGCGGCGCACATCTCCTGCGGTGCACATCTCCTGCTGCGCACATCTCCTGTGTTGCACATCTCCTGTTGCGCACATCTCCTGCGGTGCATATCTCTTGCGGCGCACATCCTGCGTTGCGAACCCTGCGTTGCACATAAATAAAACAGCTATTTACAAAAAAATTAAAATTAAATCATATTAATAAAAAAACTGCGGCACACATCTCCTGCTGCGCATATCGCCTGCGGCGCACATCTCCTGCAGCGCACATCTCAAGTGGTGCACATCTCCTGCTGAGCACATCTCCTGCGGCACACATCTCCTGCTGCGCACATCTCCTGCGGTGCACATCTCCTGCTGCGCACATTTCCGGCGGTGCACATCTCTTGCGGCGCAGACCCTGCGGTGCACATAAATGAAACATTTACTTACAAAAAAAAATAATAATTAACTCAAATTAATAAAAAAACTGTGCGCACTAATCCTGCAACGCACATCTCCTGCTCTGCACATCTCCTGCTGCGCACATCTCCTGCTCTGCACATCTCCTGTGACGCACATCTCCTGCTGCGCACATCTTCTGCGGCACACATCTCCTGCGGTGCACATCTCCTGCTGCGCGCATCTCCTGCAGTGCACATCTCTTGCGGCGCACATCCTGCGGCGCACACCCTGCGGTGCACATAAATGAAACATTTGTTTACAAAAAAATATTATTACATCAAATTAATAAAAAAACTGTGTGCACACATCCTGCTGCGCACATCTCCTGTTGTGCACATCTCCTGCGTTGCACATCTCCTGCGTGCAGATCTCCTGCAGCGCACATCTCCTGCGGTGCACATCTCCGGTGGCGCATATCGCCTGCGGCGCACATCTCCTGCTTTGTACATCTCCTGCGGCGCACATGTCCTGCGTGCACATCTCCTGCGGCGCACATCTCCTGCGGCGCACATCTCCTGCGTGCATATCTCCTGCGTGCACATCTCCTGCGGTGCACATCTCCAGTGGCGCACATCTCCTGCTGCGCAAATCTCCTGCAGTGACCCTCCCTCGTCGCAGACCCTGCGGTGCACATAAATGAAACATTTATTTACAAAAAATAATAATAATTAACTCTAATTCCTATAAAAACTGTGCGCACACAGCCTGCGGCGCACATCTCCTGTGGCACTCATCTCCTGCGACGCATATCTCCTGCGTACACATCTCCTGCGGTGCACATCTCCTGCTGCGCACATCTCCGCCGGTGCATATCTCTGGCGGCGCACATCCTGCGGCGCACACCCTGCGTTGCACAAAAATGAAACATTTATTTACAAAAAAATAAAAAAATAAAATCAAATTAATAAAAAAACTGCGGCACACATCTCCTGCTGCGCATATCGCCTGCGGCACACATCTCCTGCTATGTACATCTCCTGCGGTGCACATCTCATGCTGAGCACATCTCCTGCGGTGTACATCTCCTGCGGTGCACATCTCCTGCTGCGCACATCTCCGGCGGTGCATATCTCTTGCGGCGCACATCCTGCGGCGCACATATCCTGCGGTGCACACATCCTGCGGCGCAAATCTCCTGCTGCGCACATCTCCTGCATTGCAGAACATAAGATGCACATAAATAAAATTAATAAAAAAACTGTGCGCACACATCCTGCGGCGCAAATCTCCTGCTGCGCACATCTCCTGCATTGCAGAACATAAGATGCACATAAATAAAATTAATAAAAAAACTGTGCGCACACATCCTGCGGCGCACATCTCCTGCGGTGCACATCTCCTGCGGTGCACATCTCCTGCTGCGCACATCTCCTGCGGTGCACATCTCCGCACACATCCTGCGGCGCACATCTCCTGCGGCACTCATCTCCTGCGGCGCATATCTCCTGCGTACACATCTCCTGCGGTGCACATCTCATGCTGAGCACATCTCCTGCGGTGTACATCTCCTGCGGTGCACATCTCCTGCTGCGCACATCTCCGGCGGTGCATATCTCTTGCGGCGCACATCCTGCGGCGCACATATCCTGCGGTGCACACATCCTGCGGCGCACATCTCCTGCGTGCCAATCTCTTGCTGCGCACATCTCTTGCGGTGCACATCTCCTGCGGCGCACATCTCCTGCGGTGCACATCTCCTGCTGCGCACATCTCCTGCGGTGCACATCTCCGCACACATCCTGCGGCGCACATCTCCTGCGGCACTCATCTCCTGCGGCGCATATCTCCTGCGTACACATCTCCTGCGGTGCACATCTCCTGCTGCGCACATCTCCTGCGGTGTACATCTCCTGCGGTGCACATCTCCTGCTTGGCACATCTCCGGCGGTGCATATCTCTTGCGGTGCACATCCTGCGGCGCACACCCTTCGTTGCACATAAATGAAACATTTATTTACAAATAAATTATAATAATTAACTCAAATTAATAAAAAAACTGTGCGCACACATCCTGCGGCGCACATCTCCTGCGTGCTAATCTCCTGCGTGCACTTCTCCTGCGGTGCACATCTCCTGCGGCGCACATCTCCTGCGGTGCACATCTCCTGCTGCGCACATCTCCTGTGGTGCACATCTCCTGTTGCGCACATCTCCTGCAGTGCATATCTCTTGCGGCGCACATCCTGCGTTGCGAACCCTGCGTTGCACATAAATAAAACAGTTATTTACAAAAAAAAAAAAAATTAACTCATATTAATAAAAAAACTGCGGCACACATCTCCTGCTGCGCATATCGCCTGCGGCGCACATCTCCTGCAGCACACATCTCAAGTGGTGCACATCTCCTGCTGAGCACAGCTCCTGCGGTACACATCTCCTGCTGCGCACATCTCCTGCGGTGCACATCTCCTGCTGCGCACATTTCCGGCGGTGCACATCTCTTGTGGAGCACACCCTGCGGTGCACATAAATGAAACATTTACTTACAAAAAAAAATAATAATTAACTCAAATTAATAAAAAAACTGCGCACTAATCCTGCAGCGCACATCTCCTGCTCTGCACATCTCCTGCTGCGCATATCTCCTGCTCTGCACATCTCCTGCTCTGCACATCTCCTGCTGCGCACATCTTCTGCGGCACACATCTCCTGCGGTGCACATCTCCTGCTCCGCACATCTCCTGCTGCGCACATCTCCTGCGGTGCACATCTCTTGCGGCGCACATCCTGCGGCGCACACCCTGCGTTGCACATAAATTAAACATTTATTTACAAAAAAATATTATTACATCAAATTAATAAAAAAACTGTGTGCACACATCCTGCTGCGCACATCTCCTGCTGTGCACATCTCCTGCGTTGCACATCTCCTGCGTGCAGATCTCCTGCGGCGCACATCTCCTGCGGTGCACATCTCATGCTGCGCACGTCTCCTGCGGTGTACATCTCCTGCGGTGCACATCTCCTGCGTGCACATCTCCTGCGGCGCACATCTCCAGTGGCGCACATCTCCTGCTGCGCAAATCTCCTGCAGTGACCCTCCCTCGTCGCACACCCTGCGGTGCACATAAATGAAACATTTATTTACAAAAAATAATAATAATTAACTCAAATTCCTAAAAACACTGTGCGCACACAGCCTGCGGCGCACATCTCCTGCGGCACTCATCTCCTGCGGTGCATATCTCCTGCGTACACATCTCCTGCGGTGCACATCTCCTGTTGCGCACATCTCCGCCGGTGCATATCTCTTGCGGAGCACATCCTGCGGCGAAAACACCCTGCGTTGCACATAAATGAAACATTTATTTACAAAACAATAAAAAAATTAAATCAAATTAATAAAAAAACTGCGGCACACATCTCCTGCTGCGCATATCGCCTGCGGCGCACATCTCCTGCAATGTACATCTCCTGCGACTCACATCTCCTGCGGCGCACATCTCCTGCAGTGCACATCTCCTGCTGCGCACATTACCTGCGGTGCACATCTCTTGCGGCGCACATCCTGCGGCGCACACCCTGCGTTGCACATAAATGAAACATTTATTTACAAAAAATTATAATAATTAACTCAAATTAATAAAAAAACTGTGCGCACACATCCTGCGGCGCAAATCTCCTGCTGCGCACATCTCTTGCATTGCAGAACATAAGATGCACATAAATAAAATTAATAAAAAAACTGTGCGCACACATCCTGCGGCGCACATCTCCTGCGGCGCACATCTCCTGCGGTGCACATCTCCTGCTGCGCACATCTCCTGCGGTGCACATCTCCGCACACATCCTGCGTCGCACATCTCCTGCGGCGCATATCTCCTGCGTACACATCTCCTGCGGTGCACATCTCATGCTGCGCACATCTCCT